>NC_083757.1:9047500-9200000 GCF_033458585.1 Syngnathus typhle
ACATTGCGGCTACTGCAAGACGTCAAAACGAAGGTATTAAGGTCATTTCAAGAAGACGTACCAGTTCGAACTTAAGACTCAAACTCAACGTTTGGGTTTAGTTAGCTTTTATCATGTGTTCAGGTTTTACATTTTAAGTTACATTTGTTTTATTTTACTTAATTTTATTGCACTATAGTGCAGTGCGGCACTGTACTTTATTTTTATCTTAACATGTAGTTTGCTTATGTGACCACACGGCGGCGCCTCTCACCCGCGACAAGCTCTGATCAACTTTATTTGATGCTAGTTTCGAGCTTTACGTTATTCTTTGGAGAATAATTGAGCGGGTTAATGTCTGAAAGACAAAAACAGTTCATATTTTCTATTATTCTGTCTGCAGTTGGAACATTGCAGCACTTGACATGTTGGAGTTCAATGCCCCTCATCGGCCATTTAAATCCACTTGTGAAAAAATAAAAAATGTTGCCATTCTTTTTAATCTGCAAAAAAAAAAAAAAAAAAAAGAACAATTCCAGAATTGTTATTGATCATATATTGCCTGATTTGAACCTTGTCTCCTGAATATTACCGTTTTTTTCCGTGTATAGTGCGCAAAATTTAGGCCGAATTGACCAATTGTGTAATCCTGACAAAGCAAGCTAATACAGGCGCCTGGGTCTCGGGTCCTTAACACAAAAAACTTGTGTGCCTTCTGTGACCATCAAAAGACAACACATTCTTCTGGGTTGCCCAGTTTTAAAGAAACATAATATGAATATTCAAGCATGCAAAATATTGTGTGGTGATTGGTCGATGGTTGATGGCCAGCTCCTCCTCGTTTGGGTTTTCCCCTGCTCAGCACAGGTGTCTGGACCACGACGAGTTGTTATTCGCGTTCCCCGTCGGCCTTGAGATGTCCTCCCTGTCTGGACATCCTGTTCCACAATACTTTGAAGAAAACAAATTCATGTAGTCTGCACATCCCTTTCCACTTATTAATCGACCAAACTACTACTAGAAATTATATTGATATGACTCTTTGTTTGATCATCTGCCCTCTGGGAAGAGGTACAGGAGCCTGCGCTCCCGCACCACCAGACTCACCAACAGCTAGATGATCTTTGGGAACAACCGGATGTTATTCTGCCGGTCAGTATCACTGCGCATGCGCTAGCAAACTCGATCGCAAAGAAATGTTTCGGATTTGTGTAGGGTACATTGTGACAGCAAACGAGCAGGTGATCGAGCAAGTGTCTGATACAACAGCATTGTGTTCGTATGGAGCGTGTTTGAAGTGAACACCAGAGAAGAAAGCGTATCTGTAATGGCGGCCTCCGGATCATATCCGGATTAAAAAAATATATATATTTTTATTTGTACCCATGTATAATGCGCACCCCAGATTTTAGGACAATAAATTAGTTAAATTTTGCGCATTATACATGGAAAAAAAACGGTACTTGTATTTCTTCTGCAGACAAGAGGAAGCCCAGCGCATTGATGAGGAGCTCTTCAGTGAGTACGGCTTCAGTGTGGACCAGCTGATGGAGCTCGCAGGGCTCAGGTGGTACCACCATCACAAGAGTGAACCACACTGTCCTTCCAGAATGATCACAATGTGAATCTAAGCATCTTCTGCTATTCCTCCCCCGAAACCACAATCCTCCCTCTGATCTAGTCTGGGAGACACAGTCCAACTGGGGACCCGTAGGCCAGGTCCACTTTACCTTGATCAACGCCAACGGAGAGGTGACACATCTTTCAAGCGACAAGAAGCAATATTTCTCTTTTGACGCCCGTTTTTCTTCCAGGAAATAAGGATGAGCAAAGCCACTGGCGCACGTTTGGAAGATGATGATGGAAATTCCACTTCCACCGTGGGATAGAGGAAATGGAATTTCGGTTTCTTGTGTGTCTTGACATATGAAGGGATTGACAATAAAGCAGACTTTGACTTTTGACATGGTCACATTATAAAAATATTGTATAACAATACAATTAAATGGGCTTTTTTTAAATAAAATCTGCTCCGACCTGTTGTGAAATTTAATTGAAATAATTGAAATAAAGTTGTTGTTCTTTAAAAATGATTAAATTCGTCTTTTTTCATTCTGTGTAATTGCATTCTGCTGTATGCACCAAAAAAAAAGAGTGTGATATCGGTTTCATCAGTATATAATTGAAACCGGAAGGTATTCGGAAATCCCTGCGGTCAGTAGAATATATAACGGCTGTGCAATGAGAAGTCAAGACATGTTCCACGAGAGCAGGCGGTCAAGGCAAGAGTAATCTCGACGCAACATGCCCAACATGTGTAAGTCAGTGATGAATGTTTCCTGAATTTTCTTCCTCTTTTGCCATTCATTCATGATTTTCTTCTGCTTCCGCATTAGACACGCAAATTCTCGCGGTGGGCTTGGTGGCTTTTCTAGTACTGCGAGCCAATGGCGCTCCGTTGACAGAAGCGACCACCGTCTTGCCATCAAGCGACACCTCAAGTGAGGAGGAAACGGCGCCCTCTGACCTGCTGACCTCTGCTCATGTTTGGGACTCGGTTCTGGGTACCGCTAAAGAACACCAGAAAGCTGTAAGTGGAAATTCAGAAAGCACCTTCATTGTCTTCTCCTGGCTGTAAAACATATCTGACTTGTGACTAATTTCAATATCAGTTTGATGATGAATTCCAAAACAATGTCAACTTTCATTTACTGGAGCACTACAAAGCACCTCAGTTTCCAGCAAACTGCCCCAGCTCCAACTTTAGCAAGGTAAGAACCAGAAATGGAAAACCACCAGAGGTGGGAGAAAATACAGACACTGACACTTTCCATAATTGTTTGCTAGCATCGGCTTGACTTTTATGCGTAGGTTGAATAGATATTTGTTTTTTAACTGACCTAAATATTCTTTTTTCCAGGAGGCTTGCCTGCACAGGCTGGCCCAAGGTCTGTCCACTTACATAATTCTTCTCAAGCACGTGGAGAAGGAATATCCCGGCAGTAAAATTCTGTCTGAGGCCAAACACTACTCTGAACTCCTGCTCTACAATATCAAACAAAAGGTTGGCCAGTGTGACAATTTAGGGATAGGAAATGAATTTTGCTGTTACTATAATACCTATTTTGACATTGTGTTGCTTACTCTTGTCCGGCAGATGAAAAAAACAGAAGAGGTCACAGGCCTGAGTAGCAATGAGGAAGAGAGCCTATTGAGGTCACTGTACCACCCCGATGCTTTCCACAGAAAGATGACGGCGCACAACATCCTGCGGAAGCTCTACATCTTCATTGTTGACGGCGAGAGGGCGCTGAGGCGCAAAGAACGGCGAAGGGGAAAACATGCCAAGGTCTTCGCCATGTTTAGTTTATTGCGGTAGTCACGTCCGCCACTGAAGCCCGTCGGAAATGTTGGGCAAAACATGAAGTGAATTAAGTTGTTGGATCTGCACTGACGTGTCGTAACCCACTGACGGATTGATGATGTATTTGTTTTTGCATGACGCACTGAGTTTTTTAATTTTTTTATTCTGTAGATAACCTATTTATTGCTCATTCAAAAAAGCCATTGTGAATCTAAGACCTTATTTATTGCAAACAGTCGTATGAATTATTTAAAGAAGATATTTATTACATATTATTGTTTTTATACTTGAAGGCATGATAATTATATTTATTTTTTAAACGGAATGTATTTTTAAAACATGAATAAAACTATTTGCTTACTTGTGAATTGAACTACTTGATTTATAACACTTTGGCAGGTGTCTTTTGAGAATTTCACTTATTAGATTGAACTTACGAAATCTCTTTTTCTGAGATTCAAAGACATCGTATATATATATATATATATATTTGCAAAACTGAAATATCGTAAGGCCACTTATGGGCTTTACTGTCAGACATTTATTGACAAAAACATGGAACAGACTTCAAGACAATGTCGTAACAATAACAAATAAATATCTCAGACCAAATTGACTTTCGGGTGGCCAACTCGTCGTGGTCTTCGGGTGGAGGTTGTTGATGCAGGTGCACGTCATCCTTCTTCAACCCCAAAGTAAACTGAAACGAAGCAAAAACAGCCAACGATACATATGTCATTGTTGTTTTTGACTTAATCTGCCATTTTTTTTAAGGTTCTCTTTCTACATATTTACCAAACACAAGCGATACATTAACTTCAATACAAAAAAAGGGCACTACCTCAAATACAACTTAGAAAACAGTTTGACTGAAATGGTAGTCATTCAATAAATAAATATACGCACATTTTCTTTTTCAAATTGCAGCCTTTGCGGTTTTGAAAATTGCAGTTGATCACATTGCAACGTCGACTTGAATTCTATTCATCTCTCAGTTTTAATGCACAGACAGACACACGAGAGAAAACGCTGACACAGAAGCAGTGGATGACGCAAATCAGTGTTGCCGCAAGCAGACCTGTTGCTGAGATTGTCTCATGTGTTGAGACGAGCGACACTAGACGGTGTTCAGGTGAACGTCACCACCAAGAATTTACCGATAACGACAGTGGAGTGGTTTTCAGGTAAACAGCTGGCAAATGTGACAAAAATTCCAAAATCTCGTAGAGAAAAGTTCCTACGACAAATAAAAGCACAAGAAAAGTTAAAAGAAAAATTGGAAGTGAGACGTAAAAAACAGGAACTAAAGAGAATGATGAAAAACTCTAAAGAGAGGGAACAGTACAGTCAAATTGCAGAGGTAAGACAAAGGAAATTGGGTTATATTAGAACCCGTTATCAACAGGACAAGCGTTTTTGTGCCAAACAAAAGTCCTATTTTACACAACGTTGTCAGACGGATCATGAGTTTAAGAAGAAAAACCTTTCCCGTTTCTCACGTCGTTATAGGACAGATGAGTGTTTTACGATGAGACGACGCGCTTACATCACAGAACGTTACCGTGACGATGTTGGGTTTCGAAACAGGCAGCGCTCTTACATGACACGCCGTTATTTAAACAACCCTGAATTCCGATTAAAACATCAGGAAATCATGAGGCGCATAATGGCAAAAAAATCTGATTCACTGAAGACCAAAACAATGCGCAGAGTAAGTACGCTTTTGAAAAAATACTAAGTCATAAACCGACTATGTAGGGAGCGAAATGACTGTGTGCTCATGAAAGCTGTTGAGGTATTCAAAGCCCAAATTAAGAATGGCCCCACATTTGTCTGCACTGTTTGCCACAGAGCATTGTTTCCGAACCAAGTACGCGCTTGTCAACGTAAATTTTATAAGAAAAACAGACATGTTGTTGCAAGTTGTCTCACGGGACAATTTGTCCATATCTGTGATGATGAATGTCAGGCCTCGTGCAGCGTACCAGCTGAAAGAAAACTGGAGTGAATATGTCACACTTGCTATAGTCACCTCAAAGATGGTAAAATGCCTGCACTTGCTGTTGCGAACAATCTCACACTCTCTGATATTCCAAAGGAACTGTGTGGATTGAACATACTGGAGAGACACCTCATTTCCAAATGCATATCATTTGCCAAAATTGTACCTCTTCCCAAAGGTCAACAACGAGCCATTCGTGGAAATGTGGTGTGCGTGCCATCGGAAGTACAAGAGACGGTCAATGTCTTGCCCAGACTAAGAAGTAAGTCACAGATGTTGAGAGTGAAACTGAAGAGACGGCTTTGCTACAAAGGCCATCAGTTTTTTCAAACTGTCACTTGGTCTAAGCTAATGAGCGCTCTGATGAAACTGAAACAAGTCCATCCACAGTACAGAGACATAACCATTCGCGACGATGCGGACCTTTGCGACCCAACCCTCACTGACGATGAGAGCAGCTCCGATGAAGCGCAAATGAGCGACAGTGAGTACAATGAGGAAGCTCTGGAGGAGATGTACAGATTTGAAAGTGATGCTCTGTGTGGGATGAACAGTGACTCTCAACATGACAACAGTGGTAACAAACAGCAACAAGAAAATTCGGAAGACGGTGATCAACCAAATGGTGGAGTGATACTTGAATCATGTCTCCAACCCAATGATGTGGCAGAGGAAATTATGAGTTTTACAGAGGGCATTTATTGTGTTGCTTCTGCAGAAAGAAACAACCCAGTAAGTTTTTTCAAGACTCCCAAGCTTGAGGCCATGGCTTTTCCGGTGCAGTTTCCCACTGGTCAGAACACCCTCGATGAAGAGAGAGCAATAAAACTCACACCAAGCAAATATTTCAAAACCCGTCTGTGTTGCGTGGATGAACGCTTTGCTCGAGATACCAACTACTTGTTCTTTGCCCAGTTTGTGACTGAAATTTACCAGGCAACGTCGAGCATGACAATACAGCTGCGCAAAGGTAAGCCTTTTACCAGGGATGGTCGAAGGATAAACAATGCCATGCTTCAGGACAAACGTGAAGTTGAGAAACTGGTGCGCAGCAAAGATGCTGTCCGATTCATGACACCGCTGAGAGGTACGCCGGCCTATTGGGAGAAAACCACCAAAGATCTTTTTGCTATGATCCGGCAGCTGGGCACACCCACGTTCTTTTGCACATTTTCTGCTGCCGAAATGCGTTGGGAAGAGGTCATCACCGCCATCAAAGCGCAACAAGGTGAAGTAGTGAATTTCGCCCAACTTGACTGGGCTACCAAGTGTGAGATCCTACGCAGCAATCCTGTGACGACGATGCGCATGTTTGACAAGCGTGTGGAAGCTCTGTTCAGAGATTTGATCCTCTCTCCGGCGCAACCGATTGGTGAGGTCGTCGACTACTTTTACCGACTGGAGTTTCAACACAGAGGAAGTCCTCACATTCATTGCCTCATATGGGTTCGAGGTGCCCCTGTATTTGAGGAAGCCACGGATGGAGCCATCTGTCATTTTGTGTCTCGCTACATCTCGGCCGAGCTGCCGGACCCGCAGAAGGAACCGGAATTGTACAAAAAGGTCACAGAGGTTCAGATGCACAGCAAAAGTCACTCCAAATCGTGCGTCAAACACCAAGGTGCAAATTGCCGCTTTGGATTCCCCAAACAACCGTGCGATGAAACAATGATCGTCAGACCTGCGCCCGTCGACGACGACAATCGAGATCAACGCAATGACGATCGGTTGGCGTCGAATGCCAAGCTTGTTCCCGTGCTAAATCTGCTGAATGAGCCTGAAACGGCATCCCTGACTTTGCCTCAGCTAGTGGCTAAATGTAAGCTCACCGGTGACGAGTACATGAACTGTTTGCGCATGACGGCCTCGTCGAGTTCTGTCGTGCTTAAGCGAGAACCGAAAGACTGCTGGGTCAACAACTACAACCGCCATTTGCTTCTTGCCTGGGATGGAAACCTGGACATCCGATACATCCTGAATGCCTACTCTTGCATCGCATACATCTGCAGCTACATCAGCAAGGCTGAACACGGTCTGAGCCAATACCTGAAATTTGTCATTGAAAACTCCCGCTGCGCAAATGTCAACGAGAGCGATGAAATGAAGCAAATTATGCAAGCGTACTCCAAGAAAAGAGAAGTGAGTGCTCAGGAATGCGTCGCACGTGCGTGCGGCTTGCATATGAAACAGTCCTCCCGCATGGTGGTGGTATTTGTACAAACGAGTGACAATGCGCTGAAAATGAGTTATCCTCTCTCGCTCCTTGAGGGCAAAACGCAGGAATCTCATGAAGTGTGGATGACTGGCCTGCCGGAAAAATACAAATCCAGGCCTCAAACAGAGGAATTTGAAGTCATGTGCTTGGCTGATTTTGCATCAATGTGCAGAATTGTTTATGGCAAACAAGCCAAAGGTAAGAATGTTTTGCCTCTGCTGAACGACATGGGCTTTGTCCAGAAAAGAACAGAAAAACATGCGGTCATCAAATACTGCAAATACTCTGAACAAAAGAATCCGGAGGAATATTACTGCTCCTTGCTCAAGCTGTACCTGCCTCATCGTGCTGATTGCCAATTAAAATCTGAACGTTGTCCTTCCTATCAGTTGTTTCATGATAACGCCTGTGTACAGTTACCGTATAACGACTCTGTGGAGCGCGTGTGCCAAATTGTCAGAAGGAACAGAGAAAGGTATGAGAAATACAGTCGAGACATTGACAACGCCATCCAAGAGGTGGAGGAGAGTGGGCTCGTCATAAACGAATGGTGCCACCTGGCTCCCGAGAGTGAGTTGCAAAGACTCGAATGCGTTGAGGAAATGAACGCGAGAGATGAACCGAACGACAACGTGGAGGAAAATGTCCCGGACTATAACGTCAGGTCCAAAACAACGCAAATGTCCATCGTGACAGAGGCTGCAGCCATCGATCCCGCAGTGTTACGCGACATGTATCGTAACCTGAACCAAAAGCAAGCGTCCGTCTTCTACAAGGTCAGAGATTGGTGCATAAAACGTGTGTGTAGCTCAAAGCCCATTGAGCAGTTCTTCTACCACATCAACGGTGGCGCCGGGACCGGCAAATCGCATCTGATCAAGTGTATCCACGCAGAGGCTACCAAAATACTGCAGAGACTACCACGACTGGCTGAGGAGGCCGACATTTCCAAGCAAACGGTTGTTCTCGCAGCTTTCACTGGCACGGCGGCGTTCAACATTTCCGGGGCAACGTTGCATTGTCTACTCAAACTGCCGAGAAGTCTCAAACCCCCGTACCACGGGCTGGGCAATAAACTGGACGAAGTCAGAGCCGAGCTGTCCATCGCCGAAATACTCATCATCGATGAGATTTCCATGGTGTCGAAAGACCTCTTTGCCTACGTGAATGCCAGGTTGAAACAAATCAAAGGAATTAATTTACCTTTCGGTGGCATGTCTGTTCTTGCTGTTGGAGATTTCTTTCAGCTCCCTCCCGCGAGACAGTCCAAACCTCTGTGCGTGTACGATCCTACGCGGCTGGACCACTGGCGTGACGACTTCAAAAAGATCACGCTCACCGCCATCATGAGGCAGAAAGACGATGTCGCCTTTGCCGAACTGCTGAACCGACTCCGCGTCAAAGAAAAGTCAGATGAACTGTCGGAAATGGACAGAGCTCTCCTTGCCACGAGGTACACTTCCCCAGAAATGTGTCCAAAGCATATTCTGCATGTTTTTGCCACCAATAAACAGGTGGATGGCCATAACTCTGCGATGCTGGAACTGTTTCATAAGGACATTGTGCAGATTGACGCGGATGACTACAAGAAAGACAAAGGAACTGGCAGAATGGCAAGGCAAGCTTCCCCTGTGCAAGGCGCTAAGAATGAGCTACCAGACTCAATCAAAGTTGCCTTGGGTGCTCGTGTTATGATCACACGGAACGTTGATGTTCAATCAGGTCTGTGCAACGGGATGTTTGCAAAAGTTGTCAAATTGGTGAACTATCCAAATGAAGCCCGTGTCCAGAAACTTGGGTTGGAACTCGATCATGTGAGTAACACAGCGCGTGCTGCTAACCCCGTGTACATTGACAGACTGGAGGAGAAGCTGAACAAGGCTGGAGTGACGCGCCGACAGTTTCCCATCAAGCTTGCTTTTGCCTGCACGATCCACAAGGTACAAGGCATGACAACGTCACAGGCTGCAGTTTCGCTGAAAGGTGTTTTCGAACACGGCATGGGGTACGTAGCTCTGAGTAGAGTGACTTCGCTCAGTGGTCTGCATATTCTGCATATGGATGAGAGAAGGCTTCATGCAAATCCACAAATCACTGCTGCTCTTGCTGAGATGGCAGAGGATTCTTTGGAGAGCGTCATGCCCCTCCTTCACGTGATGCCGTCGGTAGATCGGGCAAATCACCTGGTTGTCGTCCATCATAACACCGAAGGGCTGTCTTGTCACGTGCAAGATATCGTGTCTCATCACGAACTGCTTTTCGCTGATGTTTTGTGCTTCACAGAGACACACCTCCAAGGATCAGTGGCCGATGGACGTGCTTGCTTGGAAGGCTACACGATGTTTTGCAGGAACCGAAGTGATTCTTACACAAACTGTCCTGACTTGGCTACAAAACGTGGTGGCGGCGTAGGTATTTGTGTCAAAAGTCACATCGCGGCCCAGGAAAAGAAATACGTTCAGGGTGTGACCGACATTGAATTTGTTGTGGTGATGTTGGGATCACCGGTGTTTGAGTCATGTTCCAGTTATTTATTTTCTTTCTGTGTGTTCGCAATTGTCATGGTGATTGTTCTGGTGTTTTTTTAACTCGGCTGTATGTATTTGTTTGTTCACGCTGATTTCTCCGACTGCCCGAAATTTTCCATATTCTCAGTTTATGTGTATATCTGTCATCTCAGGGACACGAAGAAAGAATCCGATCTGGCGAAAGCCCGTGCGGCTCTGGACTCAGAGGCCACAGAGCGTGAACGTCTGCAGGTGAAGTTGTCCAAGCTGAAGATTGATTTTGACGAGCTGGAAGCAAGGTGAGGCCCGCCCGGCCATTTTATCAAAAATATGCCAACAACAAAATGGATAGTGGATATTAGTGCTGACACAATTGCTTTGCTGCTGGGGCCACACCCCAAGGAAAATCCTCCTCGTGACTAATTGCAGCTCAATTGGACTTTCAGTTAACCATCCCATATGTGGGACTCACGATGGGATCACCGGTGTTTGAGTGATGTTCCAGTTATTTATTTTCTTTCTGTGTGTTCGCAATTGTCATGGTGATAATACTAGCCAACTTACATTGGCTCCCGGTCCATTTAAGATGTGACTTCAAGGTTCTTCTACTAACCTATAAATCGCTGCATGGCTTAGCGCCTTCATATCTCGTCGACCTAGTTGTTCCTTATGTTCCGTCTCGTAACCTTCGTTCGCAAAACGCTACCCTTTTAGCGACACCGAGGGCCAAGAAAATGTCTGCAGGCTCTAGAGCATTTTCTATTCGGGCTCCAGAGCTTTGGAATGCCCTACCAATGGATATTAGGACTGCTACCTCAGTAGAAACATTTAAGACACGTTTAAAGACACATTTCTATGACATGGCCTTTAACTAACCTGTAGTGGCCGATTCGGCTGGAGTTTGTTTTCTCTCCCTCTCCAGCCCCTCCCTCCCCCCTCCCCGGCCGGGGAGGTGGTTAGGTGGCACCCATGCTGACAGCGGCTTTCTGGATTCTCGTGGGCCAATTCAGGATGGGGGAACTGCAGCTCAACCTCCTCGAAGACACTGCCAGGACAATTGAGGGCTCCTTCGGCAGCCCTCTGCTATGACATGGACATCCACTTTTTATTTAATTGATTTTCATGTTGTATCATTTGTGCCCTCTCTGCATCCATTTCAACCTGGTGATCCTGAAAGGGGGATCCTTCCATCTGTGGTCCCTTCTCAAGGTTTCTCATTTTCCCCTGGTAGGGGTTTTTAAGTTTTTCCTTGCCCTTTTGGGAGCTTAAGATCAGGGGATGCTTTGAGAATAATTGTCAATTTCTGTCTATGTGAAGCCCTTTGAGACTGCTTGTGATTTAGGGCTATACAAATAAACTTGACTCGACTTGATTGTTCTGGTGTTTTTTTAACTCGGCTGTATGTATTTGTTTGTTCACGCTGATTTCTCCGACTGCCCGAAATTTTCCATATTCTCAGTTTATGTGTATATCTGTCATCTCAGGGACACGAAGAAAGAATCCAATCTGGCGAAAGCCCGTGCGGCTCTGGACTCAGAGGCCACAGAGCGTGAACGTCTGCAGGTGAAGTTGTCCAAGCTGAAGATTGATTTTGACGAGCTGGAAGCAAGGTGAGGCCCGCCCGGCCATTTTATCAAAAATATGCCAACAACAAAATGGATAGTGGATATTAGTGCTGACATAATTGCTTTGCTGCTGGGGCCACACCCCAAGGAAAATCCTCCTCGTGACTAATTGCAGCACATCAATATAAATAGCGCATTTGACTGCGTCGAGGGTTTAATATTGTTTTTGCTCAGGAAGTCGCATCACATTCAAATCCTTAAAGATGAGCTGGAGTTTGAAAAGAAGCTGCATTCCGCGGTCGGTAATTACCATCACTATCGCTTATTTAATTAATGAAAATAAAGCTGAGTCATTCTCACGTCTCACGTAGGACTTGCGCATGGTCCAAAGCCAGCACGAGTCTCGCATGGTGGAGTTGGAAGCCGGCCAAAAAGTGAAAGATCTGGAGGAGGCTCTGTCTACAGAGAGGGAGCGGACCCAGAACAAGGAGGAGAGGTCTTTTTACAGCTTTAGAACATACCACAACGTTTCCTCTCATAGCAAATAATGTCTCCACGTTTGTCCCGAGGGTACGCCAAACCATGTCGGCCAGCAAATAGAGGAAACGTCCGAAGGACAGCGAGGGTTTGAGCTTGGGCGGATGCAATGTGCCTCGTCCTAAAATCGCCCAGCAGGTCACTGTGGATGAGCAGCAGGTCACTGTGGATGAGCAGCAGGTCACTCTGGATGAGGTGGACTCGTACGGCAAATATGTCAGACTCCGCAATACAGTTGATGAGGTCAGTGGATGTGTCACAGGGGAACATCTTACGAAATTTGCACATTTTCCAGTAACGACTAACCTGTTGAGATCAATTTCAACTACCGTTCTTTTCCGTGTATAGTGCGCAAAATTTAACTAATTTATTGTCCTAAAATCTGGGGTGCGCATTATACATGGGTACAAAAAAAAAAAAATTAATTTTTTTTTTTAATTTTTTTTTTTTAAGTCCCAATGATCGTCACACACGCAGGGAGGCAATGGGTCCCATTTTTATAGTCTTTGGTATGGTCTTAACTAGGCTGGATGTAATTTTTTTTGTTGGCGTTGATTTCTCCGACTGCCCGTAAACGCACCACCGCGCTTCGTGCGCGCACGGGACAGCAAACGAGCAGGTGATCGAGCAAGCGTCTGATACGAGAGCATTGCGGTCGCATGGAGCGTGTTTGAAGTGAACAGCAGAGAAGAAAGGCAAAGTGTTGTGAAATAAAATGCACAGAACGGATGCGCAAGACACGTCAGCTATATAAAGAGCGAGAGTTGTTTTCTTCCTATTAGTTTCAATTCACAGTTTAATTAGCAGTTTCAATCAGCAAATAACAAAATGCGTATTACAGGTAATATTTTATTTCACAACACTTTGCCTTGTTCCTTTGGTCTCTGCTGTTCATCCTGAAACACAAAGGCGCTCTTTAAGCAATGCGACAGTGAGCGCCCGGCGCGCTGCGGTTGCGCGACCGCACCAAATTAAGCTCCCTGCGCAGTGCGCACTGAGGTCCACTTAAATTTTAGAAAGTACATCAGGACTTTAAAAATAGCTTCTAAATTTCAGCGACGGCTCTGTCACAATAATCGACCAGCCCGGTGCAGTTGGGCGGTCGGCGGCGCGCTACGGTTGAGCGTTCTCTCGCGCGCTCTCGCTCTCTCTCGCTCTCGCACACACGCAAACCGGATATCATACGGAGGCCGCCATTACAGATGCGCAGAACGGATGAGCAAGACACGTCAGCTATATAAAGAGCGAGAGTTCGGTTCTCTACCTAAATCCGTATTACAGGTAATATTTTATTTCACAACACTTTGCCTTGTTCCTTTCTTCTCTGCTGTTCACTTCAAACACGCTCCATGCGCACGGAGCGCGGTGGTGCGTTTATGGGCAGTCGGAGAAATCAACGCCAACAAAAAAATTTACATCCAGCCTAGTTAAGACCATACCAAAGACTATAAAAATGGGACCCATTGCCTCCCTGCGTGTGTGACGATCATTGGGACTTAAAAAAAAAAAAAAAAAAAAAAAAATTCTTTTTTTTTAAAAATTCATAAAAATTGGGTGCGTATTATACATGGGTACAAGCTTTTTTCCAGCATCAGCATGCCATTTTTAGGGGTGCGTACTATACATGGGGGCGCACTATACACGGAAAAAAACGGTATTAGGATCAGAATTTGGGGAACTGGCAGGTGAAGCTCCAGATTGGATCTTCTGCTCCCATCGTATTCAAGTTTGCTGCAGAATTCATCCGTTTGCTTACATAATCTTCCTGGGGGGCGTTTTCCAACTCCATTAGCTCCTGATACTCATCCAGCTGCTGGTGCATCCGCTCCCACATGTCGGCCATTTCTCGGTCTTTCTCCCTGAGGAGGCTACGCATGGTGTCCCCTCTTTGGAGACAGAGCCTCGTCCAGATCTTTCACTTTTGCATCACGGGCTGCAAGCTAGTGTCAACACAGACTTTTTAAACTTTTGCAGCTGAGACAGATTCTAAGGTCCAAATGATAAATGGTTACCTCTTTTTGAAGGTAGAGTTTAATTTGAAGTTCATGCTGGCTTCGCATCTTCATCAAGGCTTCGGGCAGTTTACTTTCATAATCTTCCTGGGGGGCGTTTTCAAACTCCACCATGCGAGACTCGTGCCGGCGTTTGACCTTGCGCAACTCCTACGTGAGACGTGAGAATGACTCAGCTTTATTCTCATGAATTAAAAATAAGCGATAGTGATGATAATCGTGTAATAAACTGGGAATATGGAAAATGGATGGACGCAGTCAAATGTGCTATTTATGTTGATATGCGACTATGGCAGACATGGGCAAACTACGGCCCGCGGGCCACATCCGGCCCACGGGGCCGTTTAATCCGGCCCGCCAAACCTGAATAAAGTGTATTATAAATGTTTGGGGGGGTCATTTTCCCTACAATTACTATGTTTCCCCAGTAGATGGGAAAGCGCCCGCCCGCCCGCGCATTTACTCCCGGGAGCCGTCAGAAAGCTCGGTGCACACTCTCAAGTACATGTGCGTACTCAGTAGTACGTAGTCATTTCATCTATCAGTGCCGAATTTTGAGTGTAGGCTGTGACGTCAATATTCTCGTAATTCGCGTGCTGTTTTCAGATACAGTTTTACGCTAAAGCCACCCACAAACCTTCCCCTGGAATCCTTCTATTAAAATGAGTCGCCCAAGAAAAAGCAAGGTGGACACAGTGCCGAGTGTTTAAAAGAGAGTGGCCAATTTGGCTCGACGTACGCGACGTGACGTTCAGCCACATGAACGTCAACAAAGCCAGTCACAGATCTAGGTTAACGGACCGACACCTCGGCTCTATCCTAAGAATTACCACAACAAATTTTACTCCAGACTATGATGCACTGGCAAAAAAGGGAAACCAACAATACTATTGATTTCTTTATTTAGATGTATTCTTTCACTGATTCTTCAAGATGATGTATTTGGTCAGAATGTTTGCCGTTGGATGTGATGTTGCCTCATTAGATAAACATATTTCATAAATCTGACCTGCAGGCGCTGAAGTGATGGAAAATGTTATACATCATAACAATGTCGTATTTAATAAGAATCACTGATAGTAGTTTTTTGGTGAAATATTTTTTTAATGCTGTTAATAAATGCATTTGTTTTCAAAAAATCCATGCTAAAAGTAAAAAGCTTTTATGCAATGACCTTTACATGTCATTTATATGACCTTTACACACAAACACTACATCCATCTGCTCCTGGTTCGGCCCCCCGGTCAAAATTTAGAACCCAATTCGGCCCGCAAGTCAAAAAGTTTGCCCGCCCCTGGACTATGGGATGGTTAACTGGAAGTCCAATGTTGAGCTGCAATTAGTCACGAGGAGGATTTTCCTTGGGGTGTGGCCCCAGCAGCAAAGCAATTATGTCAGCACTAATATCCAGCATCCATTTTGTTGTTGGCATATTTTTGATAAAATGGCCGGGCCTCACCTTGCTTTCAGCTCCTTGATTTCCTCCCTCAGCTTGCTCACCTCCAGCTCCAGACGTGCACGCTCTTTGGCCTCAGAGTCCAGAGTCGCACGGGCATCCGCCAGCTCCGTCTCGAAAACGGCCTTCAGGCCCGTCAGCTGCCGGGACACCTCTGTTTCGGATTCAGTGATGCGCAAAAGCAAGCCGGCGTTCCCCACTTCCCGGGAACGGGCGTTGTCGACGTAAATGCCCGGAAGGTCGTTGAGCTTGCGGAGATCTTCCACCTCCTGGGAGAGGGCGTTGTTTGCACCTTGAGGAATGTTTTCTGGGGTCGCCGTCTCGAGCTTGCTTCTGCTGATCCAGGAAAGACTCAGTGTCATGCATTACACCAATGCCTGATTGCACTTATCAAAGAAACTGCATAGAGGTTTCTTCAAAGTCAAACAAAGGTTCCTTTGTAAATACACATAAAAAAAAACAACTCACTCTTTGCAATGGTTCAAAGAAACTATGCAACGGATGGATCCTAAGGGCGGCTCGGTGGGGCACTGGGTAGCACGTCCGCCTCACAGTTAGGTGGGTGCTGGTTCGATTCCACCTCTGGCCCTACCTGTGTGGAGTTTCCTCCCTCAGCTTGCTCACCTCCAGCTGCAGACGGTCGTTGAGTAGGGGTGTAACGATACATCGATACACATCGATTAATCCATATAATGCTCTACGATTTATTGGCATCGATGCTAAAGGTAAACATCGATTTATATCGCCGTGTTTGACCTCGGACATTAGACGCGACTTTATTTTGAAATCCAGTTCATTGTTGCTTGCTTCCTCTTTCCGGGAGCAGAGAGCACAGGGCTCGAAGCTTATTTTTTGCCCAAGTTGCCCTCGGGCAAGTTGGAGAAAATTTTACTTGCCCGAAACAAAATTTTACTTGCCCGAATTTTTTTGGAGTGGATTTTTACTTGCCCGACACATTTTTGCAATAAAAAAGACAACACTATAAGTTTTGCCTTCATATGCCTTCGTATCCGCCAACCGGAAACAAGCTCTGCTGGTGCGCAGGCGCAGAAGAGCCAGGGACGGGTGAGAGAGCATGCATTTAATTACGAAGCGCTTTGCCGTTATCAATGTATTGCAGACTTACACGAGAAACTAACCGCTCCCTAGAAAACAAAATGTCGGACCAGAAGCGGCAGAAGTTGCGAGAAATTATGCACAAAATCGTCTTTTTACAGCTTGAAAACATGGTATTATGGCAGGGCAAGTTCGGGCAAGTGAGGAAAAAATTCTACTTGCCCGTCTGCCATCGCTACTTGCCCCGGGCAATCGGGCAATCGTTAGTTTCGAGCCCTGGAGCAGTGCGCGGCGTTGCTGCACGTGAAAGGGGAGTCGACAACTAGTACGCGGCTCCTGGGCTGGTGCTATGGCTAGTGTCCAAAAAGACGAGGAAATTGGCTCCCCTTTAGGCTTCAAGTCATTCGTTTGGAAGCACTTTGGATTCCAAAGAAAAGATGGCTCAACGAACAAGACACGTGCAGTTTGTAAATCCTGCCATGCGGTGATCAAATATTCAGGGAGCACAAATCTCGCCGCACATTTAAAGAAAAAACACGACATCAAAGTTCAGTGTTAAAGTAAGCAATTTGTATACTACAATACTCTTGTAATTTCCTAAATAAAGAGTTTGCAGTACCTTGTTGATTTTGCGTATGAATTGTTATAAATCAGGATATTGTTCTATAGTTTTTATTAAAAAAAATGTATACATCGATCGTAGAGGACTATATCGCGATATATCGTGAATGAATCGCAGCAGGCTTTAAGATATCGGCAAATATCGTATCGTAGTTCTTTATATCGATATTATATCGTATCGTGACAAAACCCGCGATTTACACCCCTATCGTCGAGGTTGCTGAGATCTTTCTTCTCCACCAATTTGTGCTTTTCAGCAATAACAACCTGCTTTGGCGATCTCCTCTGCCACGATAAAATTCGCTTTCACAGCAGCTTCACTTTGTGATTTTGAACGGGTGAAAAACGTCTGCTGCAATATCAGCTTCTTCTTTACCTTTTCTTTAACTCTTCTACCTTCTGTCATTCTGCTCTGCATTCAGGTCTTTCAGGTTATCCAGATGTTTTGTTTCATAGTGCCGTCTTAGATTAAAATCTTTCAATACAGCCACATTAGCGCCACACATGAGACAAACGGGCTTACCGGCAATGTCAGTAAACATATACTCAACCTTTTTAAAGGCTTTGTTTTCAGAATCAACTTTTCTCTTCGGCATCATGAGGGGCTAGCTTCGCAATAACGCAGCAACAAGCACTTGTCCTGATTGCCGCGGAAAAACGCTCAGCAAGGCAGCGAAAGCACTGCATTATGGGATCTGTAGTTTATTGTGTTATCATCGCTTCATATCGTCGGGCCATTAGTAACAATAATATAAAATGATCTCGCGGGCCTTGAGTTTGACACACATATGGTTTAGACTCTTTGCAAACGCTTTTCTTTATATCTTTAAGCTGTTTGACACTTTTACTTGCTTTCTATCAGAGTTGTTTTACTCCTGCTTCGGCAATGTTTCATTTCTACACCCAAGCGATCATTGAATTCATTTTTGTCCTATTTTTCGAATTTAGCAACTGTGTAACATTGCGGCTACTGCAAGACGTCAAAACGAAGGTATTAAGGTCATTTCAAGAAGACGTACCAGTTCGAACTTAAGACTCAAACTCAACGTTTGGGTTTAGTTAGCTTTTATCATGTGTTCAGGTTTTACATTTTAAGTTACATTTGTTTTATTTTACTTAATTTTATTGCACTATAGTGCAGTGCGGCACTGTACTTTATTTTTATCTTAACATGTAGTTTGCTTATGTGACCACACGGCGGCGCCTCTCACCCGCGCCAAGCTCTGATCAACTTTATTTGATGCTAGTTTCGAGCTTTACGTTATTCTTTGGAGAATAATTGAGCGGGTTAATGTCTGAAAGACAAAAACAGTTCATATTTTCTATTATTCTGTCTGCAGTTGGAACATTGCAGCACTTGACATGTTGGAGTTCAATGCCCCTCATCGGCCATTTAAATCCACTTGTGAAAAAATAAAAAATGTTGCCATTCTTTTTAATCTGCAAAAAAAAAAAAAAAGAACAATTCCAATAATGTTATTGATCATATATTGCCTGATTTGAACCTTGTCTCCTGAATATTACCGTTTTTTTCCGTGTATAGTGCGCAAAATTTAACGAATTTATTGTCCTAAAATCTGGGGTGCGCATTATACATGGGTACAAAAAATTTTTGATTTTTTTTTTTTTAATTTTTTTTTTTTTTTTTTTTTAGAAAACAAAACCAACAACAGGACTGACCGACAAAGTCGTGGAACAAAAAGACAGGGTGACATTACCAAAGACAGGAACAGAAAGCAAACAGACATCATGACAGTAACACATGCAATGATCCGACGGTGAGCGAGGGGCAGACAGGACTTAAATACAAAACACGTTACATCGATTGAGGTGACACAGGAAGAGAGGGGCGACGCGAACAGAAACTATGGCAACCTAGACACATAGCAAAACTGGGGACGAGACGTGACAAATGTCCCTCGAAATGAAACTTGAAATCACCAAGTTTTGGTTTCCAAGGGTGTTTTTATTCCTCTTCAACGTCTCTCCCATACAGAGCCGCCTTTTTCACGTCCGCACGCCTCTTTCCCGTGCGCGCACGGAGCGCGGTGGTGCGTTTATGGGCAGTCGGAGAAATCAACGCCAACAAAAAAGATTACATCCAGCCTAGTTAAGACCATACCAAAGACTATAAAAATGGGACCCATTGCCTCCCTGCGTGTGTGACGATCATTGTCAGGTTTATTTCGCTGACTGAATAAGTGAATAGAAGAGCAACAGCAAACAAACCACAAGTGAGACAGAATATTAAGTCTTTTCTCGCGAGGAGTGCAGTACAGATAGCTTGAGACAATCTCTACACACACTAAAAATCTGTAGGCACTCCCGCTCTTTTTATTTGGATTTGCCCTACCCACAGTGTGAGACACTAGGTGTTTACATACTGATAAGAACATCTGGGAAGAGGAGTTTGAGTGGACTGGATACAGAAGAAAAACCCTTTGACCTCTAGTTAAAACATAGCAAGGGAAGTTTTACGACATTGTGTAGGATGCAACAAGCTAAGTTATTTATTACTGGTTATATACATTCCAACCTAATCCTACGATAAAGATAGTTAGGAAAACCCTGACTTTAATGGTCACTTGGAGGTTCATCTGGGGTGCAGGACAGCAATGAGGCATGTTGTCTAACAAAGTGGTCTTTGTTAGAAAGGAACTGTCCTTCTGTGGTACATCATAAAAACAGCAAGGCCAAACAGCAAGCATATATTGCAGTAATATTGCAGTAAGGCATTGAGTAGAGAACGCATGATAACATATATATACATTTTTCTAACAATTTCCTCCTGTTTATCATAAGTTCTCAGAGACCATCTTATCACCTAAAAGTGGCCATCTCAAAAAGATTTTCAGCCGTAGGATCACAATTCATAAGAACAAATCTAAACCCGGGAGGAGATCGAACCTTAATAATCAATGTCAGAGTCGGGAAACAAATCGGACAGGTTTACCACAGGAGCTTCACAGATGGGGCCATCGCCAGAGCGACAACCCTCGTCAGTCGCAAAGTCTTCCCCTTGGAGCAACGGAAAAGTCTCAGCTGCTGGAGAGATAGCAGTTGTAATTAACCTGTTAATTAGAGACCGTAGACACGGAATACAACAACATCCACACAAGGTCAAAACAGCAGAAAAAACGGCAAGGGAGACTAGGACCGAGGACACCAGGGTACGGTACTTTCCGAACACGTTTAGCCAGTCGTTCCAAACCTCCGTGTTCACTCCACTGTGTTCCTTCATTTTCCCATTCAAGGTCCTCAGGCCCTCAAGGGCCTGGGACAGGCTTCCATCAGCGGCAGTACCATTTGGAATAAATGTGCAGCATTGCTCACCAAACATGGCGCAGACACCACCCTCTTTTGAGAGTAGCATGTCAAGGGCCATTTGGTTCTGGAAAGCCATGAGGGAAGTAGCGGCCAGTTGGGAGTGGACCGCCCTGAAACCCGCCTCGGTCCAATTTCCAAGCCTCTGCACGTTGTAATGGATGTAGTTGATCCTGTCGACATTTTTGTTAAGAGTACACCACCAACACAGGGTGGATTCAAAACCAGCTATCTGATTCACCAGCTTACACTTATCCGGCACTCCTCCGGGAACACCAATTGCATCAATTTCGGTCAGATCATCATCGGCTGTCAAATTCAAAGATATTTTGGTTTTTACCAGCTTTTTTTTCCTTTTCTTTTTTCAGATCTTGGGATGTTGATACATATACAATTTAGCTTGACTACATTCTCTGAAAGCAATGGCTTCTTTTTTCTTTCTTCAATGGATATTACTATATAGAATGCTCTGTCACACATCTTACAATCCAATCGACGTGATAGACTTCACACGATCTTTGATCATCGGTGACGGTAGAACATAAAGCAATGGTCGCAAACCCATACACATGACATATTCAATTGTCTTTACAGCTTGTTTTGCCATTAACAATCAATTGTTTCGTTTAGCAGTTTATTCTTATACTAGTTACCTGAAACAAATTATCCACATTCACTTTCGATATATTCATCCCATTCGTTAACATCTACAGCGGTTGTTGACAAAGTATACATATAAACATCATACTCTCATGGCAGTGCAGATCTGACACAGCAGATCATCCTGCCAAGGTCAAATTGATCTTTTAAATTGCTACAATGCAGCATAATTAAAAAAAAATGTTTTTGGAGTGATCAATATAAGTTGTTCACTCATCTCTCCCCTACTCATTATGACTTAGTTCCCGCAAATACCATATTGCTGAAGTTAACAAAGTGGCAACAAAGATAGCCACCTTACATGCAATAACGTCATTGTTCCATTTTCTTGTTCCCGGCATTTCTCTAAGAGGTAAGGCTCCCTTTGGGTCACTTTTTCCCGATTGAACGTTACCTCAAAAGAAATTACCCTTTTTTAATTTGCTAGGACCACCTCAACTGGCCTTTCTGCTATTTTAATGGCAGTTGACGTAATTATCAATATTCAATGTGGCCCTTCCCCCTTGGAAGAACACCAGTGTTTTGTTTTCACTGCTCTTAATGAGAACGTGCTTTGTTCTTTTTGCCTTTAAAATATTAATTATAAATATAAAATGTAAATGCCAAATTTAAATCATCCTTAGTTTCCCACTTGGTTTTAAAACATGGTAATCTATATTGTCGCCCAAACAATTTTTCATACGGGGTTAAACCCACAGTACTTGTAACATTTATGTACAGTTTGACCAGGTCTAAACATTTTGTCCATGATCTTCCATTTTTCCCATGCACATTTTCACACTTTATACCAGTTCTGTCACGAGAATTAATTTTCAAAATCCCATATCTCGGTATTATTATTATTATTATTTTTACATAAAGTTTTTGCCACTGTTAAGGCATTCAGTGTTTTTGTTTAAACCAAATCAAACCATTTTGAGAATGCATCTATTATGACCAGGCATTATAACCCTGTGGATTGTGTTTAGCACATGTTAAACAAGCTCTACAATTGTTTTATTCGTTTTTTTTTTTTTTTTTGAAAATGTTTTGGATATGAATCAAATCCGTATGTTGTATAAAGCTGACTGACCTGCCCCACTATCCCTCCTCTTGAGCCATGTGACACGCACTATGGCTCAATATTGCTGCCAATTGGTATAGGTTCTTTGGTAGGATAGGTCTGTCTTCTGGTCATTTATAGATGCCATTCTCTACTCTTGCCCCTCTTTTTGTCCATGATTGAATTTCAATCTATGGACTTTGTCGCTGCACATCTTTAAAAATGTTTCAGTAATTCAATCCGCTTCTTGTGTGTATAAAATTTGAAGCGTCGTTTGCACTGCAGCTATGCGGTTCCGTCTGCAAGCTTGTTACCTCTTGACACCTTATCAGTCTCGTGCGTGCCCTGCACACGTGCACATAGCTAATTGTCGTGGCAATTGGACTGCTTCCACAACTAGCTTAGTTGTAGTTTCTTGTAGTTTCTTTTCAATCAGTTTCTCATCGTTTATCACAAGAATCTTAGTAATTTGAACAAAAGTCAAAAAGTATGTTTTATTTTACTCAATTGTACGATTTAGAGAATCCATATGTAGTAAAGCGTTGTATTACTACATATGATTTCATCTTCATTTAATTTTGACACACCTTTCAAAATGCTTCTCAGTGTCCCAGTGCACACATGTTTTGCGTGTGTAACTGGTTGTCTCAACCCGTGTTCCACATCCTAACCTTTCCTCCCTCCAGGTGTCAAACCAATCAAGATAAAGATAAAAACTAACAAAATAACCGCCAGTAAATTAATATAATAGACAATTCTTGTTGTTTCTTAACTTTAACTAATTCAATCACTCTCTTATCCTCAAATGCAAAAACTTGTGTAGTCTTTACACAACCAATCGACTATTTCTTCTAAATTTAGCTTTGAAATGTTATTTAATAATTTTGCTTCATCCAATTCCAGAAAGGAAGTTCTTTCCATCTCTCAAATTTTGTTTTATCAGGGCTAGGCATTAATGCAGTGTGGACCAGTTTCTGCCCACAAAAAAAATTGCTTGCCTTTCTTTTCTTCTTATTTTCACAAAATTGCTTTTGTTTTGCGGTGCAAATCATATAGACTACAATCTAGCAAATTCTTTTGTGCACCTACATTAGCCAATTTTAACACATAACACTGACAGCACACAGACAACACAAAAACTTACAGCAGAGACACAGCTCACAAACAATACAAACAAACAACGCTGCGCAAACGTCATCCTCTATTTTGACGTTTTGGTTATACTTTTGTTTTCTCCTCAGTGCCTTTTATCCTTCATGCAAATATTGTGACATCTTCCTTAAGCATCACTCTCTGAGGAAATCACACTGTCCCAGCCCCGCCCGCAGCCATAGCACCCCTCGTGCGAGGGGGGGCGTAGCATCAATGTTGATTGGTCACAGGCTGGCCATTTCCTGCAACAACCATGATGCCGGCCCACCGCCCACACGAGCATAGCAAAGGCCCACGCGGACAGCCCCGCCCCGCGACAACGCGCGAGCGCAGGCACGCTTATCAGTTCCACCTTCTCAAAAGGCAGGCCAACTTTGCTGTTGCCCTCCCCCATCATGTTCACCTTCAACATCTTTCAGTCTTTTACACAACATTTGCTGTCTCTTATTCCCATCCTATCAAGCCACCGTTCTCGTAACTCTCTGCCACACACGCCTTATTTTCTCTATTGCACACACCTTGCTCATCTCAGTTTCTCCAACCAACTTAAACACACCATCATCCACTTCTCAATTTCCCTAGTATTGCTCAACAGTCTCCAGAACATTCTCCATTACTGATTTCCTCCATTACTGATTTCTTCCATAGAACACACATCTCACTCGCGCTCATACACACACCCATTCATGAGGATCCTCTGCGCGCACACGCACACACACACACCAGCACAAAAGAATGACGCACAACAAATAGAACACACATCGATCCCACTAACACACCTTTTTGTTTGTCTTACTTTTCAGATTTATTCTCTATTTCACTTTTAGAAGCTATTTGTAATTCTTTTCTATTTATTTAGCAAATTTAACTTCAGTGTTACTTTATATTACTTTATCCTTTTAACACAAATATCTCCTGTATATTTAAGCTAATTTCTCTTTAATTTTGGCAGCCAGGTTCCCACTTCATTACATGGAAACCTGATTTGATTTGACTTTGGCCTAGTCATAACTGTCTTTGGTAATTTATGCAGTCGCGTGCCATGTGACCGTTTTCCCCGCAACTCCAGCATTCTATTGGAGTTTGCACAACTCCTCTTCCTCGGCCTCTAAAGCCTTCTCTGTTGGGTATTGCTCGCCCTCTCTGGCCTTTCTGTCCTCTGCCTGCATTTTGGTAAAAAGTGTCACTATCCTGGTCTACCAAAAAAGTGTTTTTTGAAGCTTTCATTTGTTTTCGTTTTTGTTTGTCTATTACTACTCTTTCTGCATGGAGGGCGTGATTTATGTATTCCTCCCGCTATGATCTTTAGTTTTGAATTTGTAGCATGTGTTTTCTCTACGTGCTTCTCTACTTTCTCTAGACTTCTCCCTTCTTCTCTAACTCTGTAATTTTGGTTTTCTCTTGCCTGCCTACTGTTAGGCCCAGTCTCATCATCTTCCTACCTGCAATACAGTGCTTTCTGAGCTCTCTCTCTTTCCTTCTCTCTTTCTCTCTCTCTCTGTCTCTCTCTCCCAAAACACTACATCATCAGATGCCTTCTTTAATTTCTTTAAGATTTATTTATGTTGTTTCGTTTATGGCACCTCTAAGTCCTAATAATTTGGTTGTCCCTCAAATTTATATTTTTTAACCCATTTATAGTTCATGTCGGGGTAGGGACTTTCGCTTACTATTTAAGAGGAGCGCTCAAATCAGATCACTCTCAGTCAAACCGTTCACAAGCATACCACGCGCGTTTTTTTTTAAGAACAGAGGAGTCTGCCCCTCCTGCTGCGGAATTTAACTAACATAAAACGTTAGGGGGCTCCACATCCGCCCCTGCAGAATTTAACTGTTTCTAGTTGTACTTGATAGGGTCTAGAATTCTCAAGGTTTTTTTGTTTTGTTTTTTAATGACAGAGGAGTCCGCCCCTCCTGCTGCAGAATTTAACTAGCTTGAAAGCTAGGGGGCTCCACATCCGCCCCTGCGGAATTTAACTGTTTCTATTTAGTAGAATTAATATTCCTACTCACGGTCTGCTGATTCTCTTCCTCGGAAGATCTCGTCAACCTTCCCGGTGTCCAGCCGGACTGATCGAGACAGTCCCGTCAAAGGGCTTTTGTTTACCTCGGCCGAGGATTGTCACCTGCGTCGAAGAGCCCGCTGGAACCGTTCAGGGCGTGTTGAGATCCCGGACGAGCCCCCAATTTCTGTCAGGTTTATTTCGCTGACTGAATAAGTGAATAGAAGAGCAACAGCAAACAAACCACAAGTGAGACAGAATATTAAGTCTTTTCTCGCGAGGAGTGCAGTACAGATAGCTTGAGACAATCTCTACACACACTAAAAATCTGTAGGCACTCCCGCTCTTTTTATTTGGATTTGCCCTACCCACAGTGTGAGACACTAGGTGTTTACATACTGATAAGAACATCTGGGAAGAGGAGTTTGAGTGGACTGGATACAGAAGAAAAACCCTTTGACCTCTAGTTAAAACATAGCAAGGGAAGTTTTACGACATTGTGTAGGATGCAACAAGCTAAGTTATTTATTACTGGTTATATACATTCCAACCTAATCCTACGATAAAGATAGTTAGGAAAACCCTGACTTTAATGGTCACTTGGAGGTTCATCTGGGGTGCAGGACAGCAATGAGGCATGTTGTCTAACAAAGTGGTCTTTGTTAGAAAGGAACTGTCCTTCTGTGGTACATCATAAAAACAGCAAGGCCAAACAGCAAGCATATATTGCAGTAATATTGCAGTAAGGCATTGAGTAGAGAACGCATGATAACATATATATACATTTTTCTAACAATCATTGGGACTTAAAAATAAATAAATAAAATAAATAAATCATAAAGAAAAATTCATAAAAATTGGGTGCATATTATACATGGGTACAGGCTTTTTTTCAGCATCAGCATGCCATTTTTAGGGTGCGTATTATACATGGGGGCGCACTATACACGGAAAAAAACGGTAATTCAGGAGGCAAGGTTGAAATCTTCTTTGCGAGTTGCATACTTTGGATCCGAATCTGACGTGGGGCCGTGGTACTAGTGGTGCGCGGGGCGTGGAATCACGAAAGGGCTGAACTGGAAGGCTTGGAACCGCCTCCCAAAGAAAAAGGATGCAACTTGCAACTATTTGAACCTTTTTTTTCCCCATTGAATCCTTTCAATGTGTTAGGCTACGGATTTTAGTTATTGATCTGACTCCAAATTGCGATCAACACTTAACACAAGAGTTGTTATGTCCAAATCCACACAATGTCGCACCTAACAATTTTGCGAGTTCGTTCGGTCAAAGAGAAGACCAGTAGATCAATTAGGCCGAATTGACCAATTGTGTAATCCTGACAAAGCAAGCTAATACAGGCGCCTGGGTCTCGGGTCCTTAACACAAAAAACTTGTGTGCCTTCTGTGACCATCAAAAGACAACACATTCTTCTGGGTTGCCCAGTTTTAAAGAAACATAATATGAATATTCAAGCATGCAAAATATTGTGTGGTGATTGGTCGATGGTTGATGGCCAGCTCCTCCTCGTTTGGGTTTTCCCCTGCTCAGCACAGGTGTCTGGACCACGACGAGTTGTTATTCGCGTTCCCCGTCGGCCTTGAGATGTCCTCCCTGTCTGGACATCCTGTTCCACAATACTTTGAAGAAAACAAATTCATGTAGTCTGCACATCCCTTTCCACTTATTAATCGACCACACTACTACTAGAAATTATATTGATATGACTCTTTGTTTGATCATCTGCCCTCTGGGAAGAGGTACAGGAGCCTGCGCTCCCGCACCACCAGACTCACCAACAGCTAGATAATCTTTGGGAACAACCGGATGTTATTCTGCCGGTCAGTATCACTGCGCATGCGCTAGCAAACTCGATCGCAAAGAAATGTTTCGGATTTGTGTAGGGTACATTGTGACAGCAAACGAGCAGGTGATCGAGCAAGTGTCTGATACAACAGCATTGTGTTCGTATGGAGCGTGTTTGAAGTGAACACCAGAGAAGAAAGCGTATCTGTAATGGCGGCCTCCGGATCATATCCGGATTAAAAAAAATATATGTATTTATTTGTACCCATGTATAATGCGCACCCCAGATTTTAGGACAATAAATTAGTTAAATTTTGCGCATTATACATGGAAAAAAAACGGTACTTGTATTTCTTCTGCAGACAAGAGGAAGCCCAGCGCATTGATGAGGAGCTCTTCAGTGAGTACGGCTTCAGTGTGGACCAGCTGATGGAGCTCGCAGGGCTCAGTTGTGGTACCACCATCACAAGAGTGAACCACACTGTCCTTCCAGAATGATCATAATGTGAATCTAAGCATCTTCTGCTATTCCTCCCCCGGTTGGGGAGCGTCGGAAGTGGTGTGCGAGGAGGCTGAAGCCAACTCAGCTCGCCCGGCCGTGCCTTCCATTCTTCTGGCGAATATTCGATCGCTGGACAACAACATGGTTGACATTCGCCTGCTGAGATCTACGAACCGGACAGTGCGTAACTGCTGTGTGCTCGTGTTCACTGGGACTTGGTTGACCGTCAACATTCCGGACTCTGCTGTACATCTGGAGCGGCTAGCGGGCGGACCGGGCCATTGTACGAGGGGGAACATCGCGAGAAGGTGGAATGCGCGTCTACATCCGTGATGAATGGTGCCGGGACTCTGTAGTGGGATGCAAGCACTGCTCGCCACTGGCGGAGTTTGTGATCTCCAGGCTGTTGGGGTCCTGAACTCCTTCCCCTTCTGAGTGGCGTCCTGTTAGAGTTAGGGTTAGGGTGCGAAAGGGACTCCAGTCGGATCCGGGTCTGTTGGAGCTCCTCGTGTGCCGTGCAGCTGAAATTGATCTCAACAGGTTAGTCGTTACTGGAAAATGTGTAAATTTTGTAAGATGTGCGATGTTCCACTGTGACACATCCACTGACCTCATCTCCTTTATTGCTGAGTCGGACATATTTGCCGTCCTGCCCCACCTCATCCACGGTGACCTGCCCGCTAGCAGAGGCCTGCTGGGTGATGGGAGTACGAGTCACAGCGCTTCCGGCAAAGCTCGAAGCCTCGCTGTCCGTGTCGTTGGGACGCTTCCTCTTCCCGCTGGCCGACGTGGTCGAGCGTACCGTGCGGACAAACGTGGAGACATTAATTGCTATGAGAGGAAAAGTTGTGGTATGTTTGTAAGCCACACACACCTCTCCTCCTCGCTGTCAAGCACCTACCTGTAGGCAATTATCTCCATATCCAGCGCTAGCTTGACATCCATTAGCTCCTGATACTCATCCAGCTCCTGTAGGCACTTATCTCCAGATCCAACGCTAGCTTGAAATCCATTAGCTCCTGATACTTATCCAGCTTCTGCTCTAACCGCTCCCTCATGTCGACCATTTCTCGGTCTTTCTCCCCGAAGAGGTCTCTCTTTGGAGACAGAGCCTCCTCCAGATCTTTCACTTTTGCATCACGGGCTGCAAGCTGGTGTCAACACAGACTTTTTAAACTTTTGCAGCTGAGACAGATTCTAAGGTCAAAATGATAAATGGTTACCTCTTTTTGAATGTAGAGTTTAATTTGAAGTTCATGCCGGCTTCCCATCTTCATCAAGGCGTCGGGCAGTTTGCTTTCATAATCTTCCTGGGGGGCGTTTTCCAACTCCATTAGCTCCTGATACTCATCCAGCTGCTGGTGCATCCGCTCCCGCATGTCGGCCATTTCTCGGTCTTTCTCCCCGAGGGGGCTATACATGGTGTCCCCTCTTTGGAGACAGAGCCTCCTCCAGATCCTTCAATTTTGCATCACGGGCTGCAAGCTAGTGTCAACACAGACGTTTTAAGCTTTTGCAGCTGAGACAGATTCTGAGGTCCAAATGATAAATGGTTCCCTCTTTTTGAATGTAGAGTTTAATTTGAAGTTCATGCTGGCTTCGCATCTTCATCAAGGCGTCGGGCAGTTTGCTTTCATAAACTTCCTGGGGGGCGTTTTCCAACTCAATTAGCTCCTGATACTCATCCAGCTGCTGGTGCATCCGCTCCCGCATGTCGGCCATTTCTCGGTCTTTCTCCCCGAGGAGGCTACGCATGGTGTTCCCTCTTTGGAGACAGACCCTCCTCCAGATCTTTCACTTTTGCATCACGGGCTGCAAGCTAGTGTCAACACAGACTTTTTAGACTTTTGCAGATGAGACAGATCCTAAGGTCCAAATGATAAATGGTTATCTCTTTTTGAATGTAGAGTTTAATTTGAAGTTCATGCTGGCTTCGCAACTCCATCAAGGCGTCGGGCAGTTTGCGTTCATAATCTTCCTGGGGGGCGTTTTCCAACTCCATTAGCTCCTGATACTCCTCCAGCTGCTGGTGCATCCGCTCCCGCATGTCGGCCATTTCTCGGTCTTTCTCCCCGAGGATGCTACACATGGTGTCCCCTCTTTGGAGACAGAGCCTCCTCCAGATCTTTCACTTTTGCATCACGGGCTGCAAGCTAGTGTCAACACAGACTTTTTAGACTTTTGCAGCTGAGACAGATTCTATGGTCCAAATGATAAATGGTTATCTCTTTTTGAAGGTAGAGTTTAATTTGAAGTTCATGCTGGCTTCGCATCTTCATCAAGGCGTCGGGCAGTTTGCTTTCATAATCTTCCTGGGGGGCGTTTTCCAACTCCATTAGGTCCTGATACTCATCCAGCTGCTGGTGCATCCGCTCCCGCATGTCGGCCATTTCTCGGTCTTTCTCCCCGAGGAGGCTACGCATGGTGTCCCCTCTTTGGAGACAGAGCCTCCTCCAGATCTTTCACTTTTGCATCACGGGCTGCAAGCTAGTGTCAACAGACTTTTTAAACTTTTGCAGCTGAGACAGATTCTAAGGTCCAAATGATAAATGGTTATCTCTTTTTGAAGGTAGAGTTTAATTTGAAGTTCATGCTGGCTTCGCATCGTCATCAAGGCGTCGGGCAGTTTGCTTTCATAATCTTCCTGGAGGGCGTTTTCCAACTCCATTAGCTCCTGATACTCATCCAGCTGCTGGTTCATCCGCTCCCGCATGTTGGCCATTTCTCGGTCTTTCTCCCCGAGGAGGCTACGCATGGTGTCCCCTCTTTGGAGACAGAGCCTCCTCCAGATCTTTCACTTTTGCATCACGGGCTGCAAGCTAGTGTCAACACAGACTTTTTAGACTTTTGCAGATGAGACAGATTCTAAGGTCCAAATGATAAATGGTTACCTCTTTTTGAATGTAGAGTTTAATTTGAAGTTCATGCCGGCTTCCCATCTTTATCAAGGCGTCGGGCAGTTTGCTTTCATAATCTTCCTGGGGGGCGTTCTCCAACTCCATTAGCTCCTGATACTCATCCAGCTGCTGGTGCATCCGCTCCCGCATGTCGGCCATTTCTCGGTCTTTCTCCCCGAGGAGGCTACGCATGGTGTCCCCTCTTTGGAGACAGAGCCTCCTCCAGATCTTTCACTTTTGCATCACGGGCTGCAAGCTAGTGTCAACAGACTTTTTAAACTTTTGCAGCTGAGACAGATTCTAAGGTCCAAATAATAAATGGTTACCTCTTTTTGAAGGTAGAGTTTAATTTGAAGTTCATGCTGGCTTCTCATCTTCATCAAGGCGTCGGGCAGTTTGCTTACATAATCTTCCTGGGGGGCGTTTTCCAACTCCATTAGCTCCTGATACTCATCCAGCTGCTGGTGCATCCGCTCCCACATGTCGGCCATTTCTCGGTCTTTCTCCCTGAGGAGGCTACGCATGGTGTCCCCTCTTTGGAGACAGAGCCTCGTCCAGATCTTTCACTTTTGCATCACGGGCTGCAAGCTAGTGTCAACACAGACTTTTTAAACTTTTGCAGCTGAGCCAGATTCTAAGGTCCAAATGATAAATGGTTACCTCTTTTTGAAGGTAGAGTTTAATTTGAAGTTCATGCTGGCTTTGCATCTTCATCAAGGCTTCGGGCAGTTTACTTTCATAATCTTCCTGGGGGGCGTTTTCAAAATCCACCATGCGAGACTCGTGCCGGCGTTTGACCTTGCGCAACTCCTACGTGAGACGTGAGAATGACTCAGCTTTATTCTCATGAATTAAAAATAAGCGATAGTGATGATAATCGTGTAATAAACTGGGAATATGGAAAATGAATGGACGCAGTCAAATGTGCTATTTATGTTGATATGCGACTATGGCAGACATGGGCAAACTACGGCCCGCGGGCCACATCCGGTCCACGGGGCCGTTTAATCCGGCCCGCCAAACCTGAATAAAGTGTATTATAAATGTTTGGGGGGGTCATTTTCCCTACAATTACTATGTTTCCCCAGTAGATGGGAAAGCGCCCGCCCGCCCGCGCATTTACTCCCGGGAGCCGTCAGAAAGCTCGGTGCACACTCACAAGTACATGTGCGTACTCATTAGTACGTAGTCATTTCATCTATCAGTGCCGAATTTTGAGTGTAGGCTGCGACGTCAATATTCTCGTAATTCGCGTGCTGAGTTTTCAGATACAGTTTTACGCTAAAGCCACCCACAAACCTTCCCCTGGAATCCTTCTATTAAAATGAGTCCAGGGCTCGAAGCTTATTTTTTGCCCAAGTTGCCCTCGGGCAAGTTGGAGAAAATTTTACTTGCCCGAAACAAAATTTTACTTGCCCGAATTTTTTTGGAGTGGATTTTTACTTGCCCGACACATTTTTGCAATAAAAAAGACAACACTATAAGTTTTGCCTTCATATGCCTTCGTATCCGCCAACCGGAAACAAGCTCTGCTGGTGCGCAGGCGCAGAAGAGCCAGGGACGGGTGAGAGAGCATGCATTTAATTACGAAGCGCTTTGCCGTTATCAATGTATTGCAGACTTACACGAGAAACTAACCGCTCCCTAGAAAACAAAATGTCGGACCAGAAGCGGCAGAAGTTGCGAGAAATTATGCACAAAATCGTCTTTTTACAGCTTGAAAACATGGTATTATGGCAGGGCAAGTTCGGGCAAGTGAGGAAAAAATTCTACTTGCCCGTCTGCCATCGCTACTTGCCCCGGGCAATCGGGCAATCGTTAGTTTCGAGCCCTGCACGAAGAAAGAATCCGATCTGGCGAAAGCCCGTGCGGCTCTGGACTCAGAGGCCACAGAGCGTGAACGTCTGCAGGTGAAGTTGTCCAAGCTGAAGATTGATTTTGACGAGCTGGAAGCAAGGTGAGGCCCGCCCGGCCATTTTATCAAAAATATGCCAACAACAAAATGGATAGTGGATATTAGTGCTGACACAATTGCTTTGCTGCTGGGGCCACACCCCAAGGAAAATCCTCCTCGTGACTAATTGCAGCTCAATTGGACTTTCAGTTAACCATCCCATATGTGGGACTCACGATGGGATCACCGGTGTTTGAGTGATGTTCCAGTTATTTATTTTCTTTCTGTGTGTTCGCAATTGTCATGGTGATAATACTAGCCAATTTACATTGGCTCCCGGTCCATTTAAGATGTGACTTCAAGGTTCTTCTACTAACCTATAAATCGCTGCATGGCTAAGCGCCTTCATATCTCGTCGACCTAGTTGTTCCTTATGTTCCGTCTCGTAACCTTCGTTCGCAAAACGCTACCCTTTTAGCGACACCGAGGGGCAAGAAAATGTCTGCAGGCTCTAGAGCATTTTCTATTCGGGCTCCAGAGCTTTGGAATGCCCTACCAATGGATATTAGGACATCTACCTCAGTAGAAACATTTAAGACACGTTTAAAGACACATTTCTATGACATGGCCTTTAACTAACCTGTAGTGGCCGATTCGGCTGGAGTTTGTTTTCTCTCCCTCTCCACCCCCTCCCTCCCCCCTCCCCGGCCGGGGAGGTGGTTAGGTGGCACCCATGCTGACAGCGGCTATCTGGATTCTCGTGGGCCAATTCAGGATGGGGGAACTGCAGCTCAACCTCCTCGAAGACACTGCCAGGACAATTGAGGGCTCCTTCGGCAGCCCTCTGCTATGACATGGACATCCACTTTTTATTTAATTGATTTTCATGTTGTATCATTTGTGCCCTCTCTGCATCCATTTCAACCTGGTGATCCTGAAAGGGGGATCCTTCCATCTGTGGTCCCTTCTCAAGGTTTCTCATTTTCCCCTGGTAGGGGTTTTTAAGTTTTTCCTTGCCCTTTTGGGAGCTTAAGATCAGGGGATGCTTTGAGAATAATTGTCAATTTCTGTCTATGTGAAGCCCTTTGAGACTGCTTGTGATTTAGGGCTATACAAATAAACTTGACTTGATTGTTCTGGTGTTTTTTTAACTCGGCTGTATGTATTTGTTTGTTCACGCTGATTTCTGCGACTGCCCGAAATTTTCCATATTCTCAGTTTATGTGTATATCTGTCATCACAGGGACACGAAGAAAGAATCCAATCTGGCGAAAGCCCGTGCGGCTCTGGACTCAGAGGCCACAGAGCGTGAACGTCTGCAGGTGAAGTTGTCCAAGCTGAAGATTGATTTTGACGAGCTGGAAGCAAGGTGAGGCCCGCCCGGCCATTTTATCAAAAATATGCCAACAACAAAATGGATAGTGGATATTAGTGCTGACATAATTGCTTTGCTGCTGGGGCCACACCCCAAGGAAAATCCTCCTCGTGACTAATTGCAGCTCAATTGGACTTTCAGTTAACAATCCCATAGTCGCACATCAATATAAATAGCGCATTTGACTGCGTCGAGGGTTTAATACTGTTTTTGCTCAGGAAGTCGCATCACATTCAAATCCTTAAAGATGAGCTGGAGTTTGAAAAGAAGCTGCATTCCGCGGTCGGTAATTACCATCACTATCGCTTATTTAATTAATGAAAATAAAGCTGAGTCATTCTCACGTCTCACGTAGGACTTGCGCATGGTCCAAAGCCAGCACGAGTCTCGCATGGTGGAGTTGGAAGCCGGCCAAAAAGTGAAAGATCTGGAGGAGGCTCTGTCTACAGAGAGGGAGCGGACCCAGAACAAGGAGGAGAGGTCTTTTTACAGCTTTAGAACATACCACAACGTTTGCTCTCATAGCAATTAATGTCTCCACGTTTGTCCCCAGGGTACGCCAAACCATGTCGGCCAGCAAAAAGAGGAAACGTCCGAAGGACAGCGAGGGTTTGAGCTCGGGCGGATGCAATGTGCCTCGTCCTAAAATCGCCCAGCAGGTCACTGTGGATGAGCAGCAGGTCACTGTGGATGAGCAGCAGGTCACTCTGGATGAGGTGGACTGTGCAACGGGATGTTTGCAAAAGTTGTCAAATTGGTGAACTATCCAAATGAAGCCCGTGTCCAGACACTTGGGTTGGAACTCGATCATGTGAGTAACACAGCGCGTGCTGCTAACCCCGTGTACATTGACAGACTGGAGGAGAAGCTGAACAAGGCTGGAGTGACGCGCCGACAGTTTCCCATCAAGCTTGCTTTTGCCTGCACGATCCACAAGGTACAAGGCATGACAACGTCACAGGCTGCAGTTTTGCTGAAAGGTGTTTTCGAACACGGCATGGGGTACGTAGCTCTGAGTAGAGTGACTTCGCTCAGTGGTCTGCATATTCTGCATATGGATGAGAGAAGGCTTCATGCAAATCCACAAATCACTGCTGCTCTTGCTGAGATGGCAGAGGATTCTTTGACGAGCGTCATGCCCCTCCTTCACGTGATGCCGTCGGTAGATCGGGTAAATCACCTGGTTGTCGTCCATCATAACACCGAAGGGCTGTCTTGTCACGTGCAAGATATCGTGTCTCATCACGAACTGCTTTTCGCTGATGTTTTGTGCTTCACAGAGACACACCTCCAAGGATCAGTGGCCGATGGACGTGCTTGCTTGGAAGGCTACACGATGTTTTGCAGGAACCGAAGTGATTCTTACACAAACTGTCCTGACTTGGCTACAAAACGTGGTGGCGGCGTAGGTATTTGTGTCAAAAGTCACATCGCGGCCCAGGAAAAGAAATACGTTCAGGGTGTGACCGACATTGAATTTGTTGTGGTGATGTTGGGATCACCGGTGTTTGAGTCATGTTCCAGTTATTTATTTTCTTTCTGTGTGTTCGCAATTGTCATGGTGATTGTTCTGGTGTTTTTTTAACTCGGCTGTATGTATTTGTTTGTTCACGCTGATTTCTCCGACTGCCCGAAATTTTCCATATTCTCAGTTTATGTGTTTATCTGTCATCTCAGGGACACGAAGAAAGAATCCGATCTGGCGAAAGCCCGTGCGGCTCTGGACTCAGAGGCCACAGAGCGTGAACGTCTGCAGGTGAAGTTGTCCAAGCTGAAGATTGATTTTGACGAGCTGGAAGCAAGGTGAGGCCCGCCCGGCCATTTTATCAAAAATATGCCAACAACAAAATGGATAGTGGATATTAGTGCTGACACAATTGCTTTGCTGCTGGGGCCACACCCCAAGGAAAATCCTCCTCGTGACTAATTGCAGCTCAATTGGACTTTCAGTTAACCATCCCATATGTGGGACTCACGATGGGATCACCGGTGTTTGAGTGATGTTCCAGTTATTTATTTTCTTTCTGTGTGTTCGCAATTGCCATGGTGATAATACTAGCCAACTTACATTGGCTCCCGGTCCATTTAAGATGTGACTTCAAGGTTCTTCTACTAACCTATAAATCGCTGCATGGCTTAGCGCCTTCATATCTCGTCGACCTAGTTGTTCCTTATGTTCCGTCTCGTAACCTTCGTTCGCAAAACGCTACCCTTTTAGCGACACCGAGGGCCAAGAAAATGTCTGCAGGCTCTAGAGCATTTTCTATTCGGGCTCCAGAGCTTTGGAATGCCCTACCAATGGATATTAGGACTGCTACCTCAGTAGAAACATTTAAGACACGTTTAAAGACAAATTTCTATGACATGGCCTTTGACTAACCTGTAGTGGCCGATTCGGCTGGAGTTTGTTTTCTCTCCCTCTCCACCCCCTCCCTCCCCCCTCCCCGGCCGGGGAGGTGGTTAGGTGGCACCCATGCTGACAGCGGCTATCTGGATTCTCGTGGGCCAATTCAAGTTTGCCGCAGAATTCATCCTGAAGGCCCACGAGAGTGTCACGGTAATCAATCTTATCTGGAAGATCTCAGATACATGGTGCTCAATATTTCAATGACCTTTACATGCATCAGATCTGGGCGGCTGACGCTGGCCGAAACCACAATCCTCCCTCTGATCTAGTCTGGGAGACACAGTCCAACTTGGGACCCGTAGGCCAGGTCCACTTTACCTTGATCAACGCCAACGGAGAGGTGACACATCTTTCAAGCGACAAGAAGCAATATTTCTCTTTTGACGTCCGTTTTTCTTCCAGGAAATAAGGATGAGCAAAGCCACTGGCGCACGTTTGGAAGATGATGATGGAAATTCCACTTCCACCGTGGGATAGAGGAAATGGAATTTCGGTTTCTTGTGTGTCTTGACATATGAAGGGATTGACAATAAAGCAGACTTTGACTTTTGACATGGTCACATTATAAAAATATTGTATAACAATACAATTAAATGGGCTTTTTTTAAATAAAATCTGCTCCGACCTGTTGTGAAATTTAATTGAAATAATTGAAATAAAATTGTTGTTCTTTAAAAATGATTGAATTCGTCTTTTTTCATTCTGTGTAATTACATTCTGCTGTATGCACCAAAAAAGAAAAGAGTGTAATATCGGTTTCATCAGTATATAATTGAAACCGGAAGGTATTCGGAAATCCCTGCGGTCAGTAGAATATATAACGGCTGTGCAATGAGAAGTCAAGACATGTTCCACGAGAGCAGGCGGTCAAGGCAAGAGTAATCTCGACGCAACATGCCCAACATGTGTAAGTCAGTGATGAATGTTTCCTGAATTTTCTTCCTCTTTTGCCATTCATTCATGATTTTCTTCTGCTTCCGCATTAGACACGCAAATTCTCGCGGTGGGCTTGGTGGCTTTTCTAGTACTGCGAGCCAATGGCGCTCCGTTGACAGAAGCGACCACCGTCTTGCCATCAAGCGACACCTCAAGTGAGGAGGAAACGGCGCCCTCTGACCTGCTGACCTCTGCTCATGTTTGGGACTCGGTTCTGGGTACCGCTTAAGAACACCAGAAAGCTGTAAGTGGAAATTCAGAAAGCACCTTCATTGTCTTCTCCTGGCTGTAAAACATATCTGACTTGTGACTAATTTCAATATCAGTTTGATGATGAATTCCAAAACAATGTCAACTTTCATTTACTGGAGCACTACAAAGCACCTCAGTTTCCAGCAAACTGCCCCAGCTCCAACTTTAGCAAGGTAAGAACCAGAAATGGAAAACCACCAGAGGTGGGAGAAAATACAGACACTGACAATTTCCATAATTGTTTGCTAGCATCGGCTTGACTTTTATGCGTAGGTTGAATAGATATTTGTTTTTTAACTGACCTAAATATTCTTTTTTCCAGGAGGCTTGCCTGCACAGGCTGGCCCAAGGTCTGTCCACTTACATAATTCTTCTCAAGCACGTGGAGAAGGAATATCCCGGCAGTAAAATTCTGTCTGAGGCCAAACACTACTCTGAACTCCTGCTCTACAATATCAAACAAAAGGTTGGCCAGTGTGACAATTTAGGGATAGGAAATGAATTTTGCTGTTACTATAATACCTATTTTGACATTGTGTTGCTTACTCTTGTCCGGCAGATGAAAAAACCAGAAGAGGTCACAGGCCTGAGTAGCAATGAGGAAGAGAGCCTATTGAGGTCACTGTACCACCCCGATGCTTTCCACAGAAAGATGACGGCGCACAACATCCTGCGGAAGCTCTACATCTTCATTGTTGACGGCGAGAGGGCGCTGAGGCGCAAAGAACGGCGAAGGGGAAAACATGCCAAGGTCTTCGCCATGTTTAGTTTATTGCGGTAGTCACGTCCGCCACTGAAGCCCGTCGGAAATGTTGGGCAAAACATGAAGTGAATTAAGTTGTTGGATCTGCACTGACGTGTCGTAACCCACTGACGGATTGATGATGTATTTGTTTTTGCATGACGCACTGAGTTTTTTAATTTTTTTATTCTGTAGATAACCTATTTATTGCTCATTCAAAAAAGCCATTGTGAATCTAAGACCTTATTTATTGCAAACAGTCGTATGAATTATTTAAAGAAGATATTTATTACATATTATTGTTTTTATACTTGAAGGCATGATAATTATATTTATTTTTTAAACGGAATGTATTTTTAAAACATGAATAAAACTATTTCCTTACTTGTGAATTGAACTACTTGATTTGTAACACTTTGGCAGGTGTCTTTTGAGAATTTCACTTATTAGATTGAACTACAGAAATCTCTTTTTCTGAGATTCAAAGACATCGTATATATATATATATATTTGCAAAACTGAAATATCGTAAGGCCACTTATGGGCTTTACTGTCAGACATTTATTGACAAAAACATGGAACAGACTTCAAGACAATGTCGTAACAATAACAAATAAATATCTCAGACCAAATTGACTTTCAGGTGGCCAACTCGTCGTGGTCTTCGGGTGGAGGTTGTTGATGCAGGTGCACGTCATCCTTCTTCAACCCCAAAGTAAACTGAAACGAAGCAAAAACAGCCAACGATACATATGTCATTGTTGTTTTTGACTTAATCTGCCGTTTTTTTTAAGGTTCTCTTTCTACATATTTACCAAACACAAGCGATACATTAACTTCAATACAAAAAAAGGGCACTACCTCAAATACAACTTAGAAAACAGTTTGACTGAAATGGTAGTCATTCAATAAATAAATATACGCACATTTTCTTTTTCAAATTGCAGCCTTTGCGGTTTTGAAAATTGCAGTTGATCACATTGCAACGTCGACTTGAATTCTATTCATCTCTCAGTTTTAATGCACAGACAGACACACGAGAGAAAACGCTGACACAGAAGCAGTGGATGACGCAAATCAGTGTTGCCGCAAGCAGACCTGTTGCTGAGATTGTCTCATGTGTTGAGACGAGCGACACTAGACGGTGTTCAGGTGAACGTCACCACCAAGAATTTACCGATAACGACAGTGGAGTGGTTTTCACTACAGGTAAACAGCTGGCAAATGTGACAAAAATTCCAAAATCTCGTAGAGAAAAGTTCCTACGACAAATAAAAGCACAAGAAAAGTTAAAAGAAAAATTGGAAGTGAGACGTAAAAAACAGGAACTAAAGAGAATGATGAAAAACTCTAAAGAGAGGGAACAGTACAGTCAAATTGCAGAGGTAAGACAAAGGAAATTGGGTTATATTAGAACCCGTTATCAACAGAACAAGCGTTTTTGTGCCAAACAAAAGTCCTATTTTACACAACGTTGTCAGACGGATCATGAGTTTAAGAAGAAAAACCTTTCCCGTTTCTCACGTCGTTATAGGACAGATGAGTGTTTTACGATGAGACGACGCGCTTACATCACAGAACGTTACCGTGACGATGTTGGGTTTCGAAACAGGCAGCACTCTTACATGACACGCCGTTATTTAAACAACCCTGAATTCCGATTAAAACATCAGGAAATCATGAGGCGCATAATGGCAAAAAAATCTGATTCACTGAAGACCAAAACAATGCGCAGAGTAAGTACGCTTTTGAAAAAATACTAAGTCATAAACCGACTATGTAGGGAGCAAAATGACTGTGTGCTCATGAAAGCTGTTGAGGTATTCAAAGCCCAAATTAAGAATGGCCCCACATTTGTCTGCACTGTTTGCCACAGAGCATTGTTTCCGAACCAAGTACGCGCTTGTCAACGTAGATTTTATAAGAAAAACAGACATGTTGTTGCAAGTTGTCTCACGGGACAATTTGTCCATATCTGTGATGATGAATGTCAGGCCTCGTGCAGCGTACCAGCTGAAAGAAAACTGGAGTGGATATGTCACACTTGCTATAGTCACCTCAAAGATGGTAAAATGCCTGCACTTGCTGTTGCGAACAATCTCACACTCTCTGATATTCCAAAGGAACTGTGTGGATTGAACATACTGGAGAGACACCTCATTTCCAAATGCATATCATTTGCCAAAATTGTACCTCTTCCCAAAGGTCAACAACGAGCCATTCGTGGAAATGTGGTGTGCGTGCCATCGGAAGTACAAGAGACGGTCAATGTCTTGCCCAGACTAAGAAGTAAGTCACAGATGTTGAGAGTGAAACTGAAGAGACGGCTTTGCTACAAAGGCCATCAGTTTTTTCAAACTGTCACTTGGTCTAAGCTAATGAGCGCTCTGATGAAACTGAAACAAGTCCATCCACAGTACAGAGACATAACCATTCGCGACGATGCGGACCTTTGCGACCCAACCCTCACTGACGATGAGAGCAGCTCCGATGAAGCGCAAATGAGCGACAGTGAGTACAATGAGGAAGCTCTGGAGGAGATGTACAGATTTGAAAGTGATGCTCTGTGTGGGATGAACAGTGACTCTCAACATGACAACAGTGGTAACAAACAGCAACAAGAAAATTCGGAAGACGGTGATCAACCAAATGGTGGAGTGATACTTGAATCATGTCTCCAACCCGATGATGTGGCAGAGGAAATTATGAGTTTTACAGAGGGCATTTATTGTGTTGCTCCTGCAGAAAGAAACAACCCAGTAAGTTTTTTCAAGACTCCCAAGCTTGAGGCCATGGCTTTTCCGGTGCAGTTTCCCACTGGTCAGAACACCCTCGATGAAGAGAGAGCAATAAAACTCACACCAAGCAAATATTTCAAAACCCGTCTGTGTTGCGTGGATGAACGCTTTGCTCGAGATACCAACTACTTGTTCTTTGCCCAGTTTGTGACTGAAATTTACCAGGCAACGTCGAGCATGACAATACAGCTGCGCAAAGGTAAGACTTTTACCAGGGATGGTCGAAGGATACACAATGCCATGCTTCAGGACAAACGTGAAGTTGAGAAACTGGTGCGCAGCAAAGATGCTGTCCGATTCATGACACCGCTGAGAGGTACGCCGGCCTATTGGGAGAAAACCACCAAAGATCTTTTTGCTATGATCCGGCAGCTGGGCACACCCACGTTCTTTTGCACATTTTCTGCTGCCGAAATGCGTTGGGAAGAGGTCATCACCGCCATCAAAGCGCAACAAGGTGAAGTAGTGAATTTCGCCCAACTTGACTGGGCTACCAAGTGTGAGATCCTACGCAGCAATCCTGTGACGACGATGCGCATGTTTGACAAGCGTGTGGAAGCTCTGTTCAGAGATTTGATCCTCTCTCCGGCGCAACCGATTGGTGAGGTCGTCGACTACTTTTACCGACTGGAGTTTCAACACAGAGGAAGTCCTCACATTCATTGCCTCATATGGGTTCGAGGTGCCCCTGTATTTGAGGAAGCCACGGATGGAGCCATCCGTCATTTTGTGTCTCGCTACATCTCGGCCGAGCTAACGGACCCGCAGAAGGAACCGGAATTGTACAAAAAGGTCACAGAGGTTCAGATGCACAGCAAAAGTCACTCCAAATCGTGCGTCAAACACCAAGGTGCAAATTGCCGCTTTGGATTCCCCAAACAACCGTGCGATGAAACAATGATCGTCAGACCTGCGCCCGTCGACGACGACAATCGAGATCAACGCAATGACGATCGGTTGGCGTCGAATGCCAAGCTTGTTCCCGTGCTAAATCTGCTGAATGAGCCTGAAACGGCATCCCTGACTTTGCCTCAGCTACTGGCTAAACGTAAGCTCACCGGTGACGAGTACATGAACTGTTTGCGCATGACGGCCTCGTCGAGTTCTGTCGTGCTTAAGCGAGAACCGAAAGACTGCTGGGTCAACAACTACAACCGCCATTTGCTTCTTGCCTGGGATGGAAACCTGGACATCCAATACATCCTGAATGCCTACTCTTGCATCGCATACATCTGCAGCTACATCAGCAAGGCTGAACACGGTCTGAGCCAATACCTGAAATCGGTCATTGAAAACTCCCGCTGCGCAAATGTCAACGAGAGCGATGAAATGAAGCAAATTATGCAAGCGTACTCCAAGAAAAGAGAAGTGAGTGCTCAGGAATGCGTCGCACGTGCATATGAAACAGTCCTCCCGCATGGTGGTGGTATTTGTACAAACGAGTGACAATGCGCTGAAAATGAGTTATCCTCTCTCGCTCCTTGAGGGCAAAACGCAGGAATCTCATGAAGTGTGGATGACTGGCCTGCCGGAAAAATACAAATCCAGACCTCAAACAGAGGAATTTGAAGTCATGTGCTTGGCTGATTTTGCATCAATGTGCAGAATTGTTTATGGCAAACAAGCCAAAGGTAAGAATGTTTTGCCTCTGCTGAACGACATGGGCTTTGTCCAGAAAAGAACAGAAAAACATGCGGTCATCAAATACTGCAAATACTCTGAACAAAAGAATCCGGAGGAATATTACTGCTCCTTGCTCAAGCTGTACCTGCCTCATCGTGCTGATTGCCAATTAAAATCTGAACGCTGTCCTTCCTATCAGTTGTTTCATGATAACGCCTGTGTACAGTTACCGTATAACGACTCTGTGGAGCGCGTGTGCCAAATTGTCAGAAGGAACAGAGAAAGGTATGAGAAATACAGTCGAGACATTGACAACGCCATCCAAGAGGTGGAGGAGAGTGGGCTCGTCATAAACGAATGGTGCCACCTGGCTCCCGAGAGTGAGTTGCAAAGACTCGAATGCGTTGAGGAAATGAACGCGAGAGATGAACCGAACGACAACGTGGAGGAAAATGTCCCGGACTATAACGTCAGGTCCAAAACAACGCAAATGTCCATCGTGACAGAGGCTGCAGCCATCGATCCCGCAGTGTTACGCGACATGTATCGTAACCTGAACCAAAAGCAAGCGTCCGTCTTCTACAAGGTCAGAGATTGGTGCATAAAACGTGTGTGTAGCTCAAAGCCCATTGAGCAGTTCTTCTACCACATCAACGGTGGCGCCGGGACCGGCAAATCGCATCTGATCAAGTGTATCCACGCAGAGGCTACCAAAATACTGCAGAGACTACCACGACTGGCTGAGGAGGCCGACATTTCCAAGCAAACGGTTGTTCTCGCAGCTTTCACTGGCACGGCGGTGTTCAACATTTCCGGGGCAACGTTGCATTGTCTACTCAAACTGCCGAGAAGTCTCAAACCCCCGTACCACGGGCTGGGCAATAAACTGGACGAAGTCAGAGCCGAGCTGTCCATCGCCGAAATACTCATCATCGATGAGATTTCCATGGTGTCGAAAGACCTCTTTGCCTACGTGAATGCCAGGTTGAAACAAATCAAAGGAATTAATTTACCTTTCGGTGGCATGTCTGTTCTTGCTGTTGGAGATTTCTTTCAGCTCCCTCCCGTGAGACAGTCCAAACCTCTGTGCGTGTACGATCCTACGCGGCTGGACCACTGGCGTGACGACTTCAAAAAGATCACGCTCACCGCCATCATGAGGCAGAAAGACGATGTCGCCTTTGCCGAACTGCTGAACCGACTCCGCGTCAAAGAAAAGTCAGATGAACTGTCGGAAATGGACAGAGCTCTCCTTGCCACGAGGTACACTTCCCCAGAAATGTGTCCAAAGCATATTCTGCATGTTTTTGCCACCAATAAACAGGTGGATGGCCATAACTCTGCGATGCTGGAACTGTTTCATAAGGACATTGTGCAGATTGACGCGGATGACTACAAGAAAGACAAAGGAACTGGCAGAATGGCAAGGCAAGCTTCCCCTGTGCAAAGCGCTAAGAATGAGCTCCCGGACTCAATCAAAGTTGCCTTGGGTGCTCGTGTTATGATCACACGGAACGTTGATGTTCAATCAGGTCTGTGCAACGGGATGTTTGCAAAAGTTGTCAAATTGGTGAACTATCCAAATGAAGCCCGTGTCCAGAAACTTGGCTTGGAACTCGATCATGTGAGTAACACAGCGCGTGCTGCTAACCCCGTGTACATTGACAGACTGGAGGAGAAGCTGAACAAGGCTGGAGTGACGCGCCGACAGTTTCCCATCAAGCTTGCTTTTGCCTGCACGATCCACAAGGTACAAGGCATGACAACGTCACAGGCTGCAGTTTCGCTGAAAGGTGTTTTCGAACACGGCATGGGGTACGTAGCTCTGAGTAGAGTGACTTCGCTCAGTGGTCTGCATATTCTGCATATGGATGAGAGAAGGCTTCATGCAAATCCACAAATCACTGCTGCTCTTGCTGAGATGGCAGAGGATTCTTTGACGAGCGTCATGCCCCTCCTTCACGTGATGCCGTCGGTAGATCGGGCAAATCACCTGGTTGTCGTCCATCATAACACCGAAGGGCTGTCTTGTCACGTGCAAGATATCGTGTCTCATCACGAACTGCTTTTCGCTGATGTTTTGTGCTTCACAGAGACACACCTCCAAGGATCAGTGGCCGATGGACGTGCTTGCTTGGAAGGCTACACGATGTTTTGCAGGAACCGAAGTGATTCTTACACAAACTGTCCTGACTTGGCTACAAAACGTGGTGGCGGCGTAGGTATTTGTGTCAAAAGTCACATCGCGGCCCAGGAAAAGAAATACGTTCAGGGTGTGACCGACATTGAATTTGTTGTGGTGATGTTGGGATCACCGGTGTTTGAGTGATGTTCCACTTATTTATTTTCTTTCTGTGTGTTCGCAATTGTCATGGTGATTGTTCTGGTGTTTTTTAACTCGGCTGTATGTATTTGTTTGTTCACGCTGATTTCTCCGACTGCCCGAAATTTTCCATATTCTCAGTTTATGTGTATATCTGTCATCTCAGGGACACGAAGAAAGAATCCGATCTGGCGAAAGCCCGTGCGGCTCTGGACTCAGAGGCCACAGAGCGTGAACGTCTGCAGGTGAAGTTGTCCAAGCTGAAGATTGATTTTGACGAGCTGGAAGCAAGGTGAGGCCCGCCCGGCCATTTTATCAAAAATATGCCAACAACAAAATGGATAGTGGATATTAGTGCTGACACAATTGCTTTGCTGCTGGGGCCACACCCCAAGGAAAATCCTCCTCGTGACTAATTGCAGCTCAATTGGACTTTCAGTTAACCATCCCATATGTGGGACTCACGATGGGATCACCGGTGTTTGAGTGATGTTCCAGTTATTTATTTTCTTTCTGTGTGTTCGCATTTGTCATGGTGATAATACTAGCCAACTTACATTGGCTCCCGGTCCATTTAAGATGTGACTTCAAGGTTCTTCTACTAACCTATAAATCGCTGCATGGCTTAGCGCCTTCATATCTCGTCGACCTAGTTGTTCCTTATGTTCCGTCTCGTAACCTTCGTTCGCAAAACGCTACCCTTTTAGCGACACCGAGGGCCAAGAAAATGTCTGCAGGCTCTAGAGCATTTTCTATTCGGGCTCCAGAGCTTTGGAATGCCCTACCAATGGATATTAGGACTGCTACCTCAGTAGAAACATTTAAGACACGTTTAAAGACACATTTCTATGACATGGCCTTTAACTAACCTGTAGTGGCCGATTCGGCTGGAGTTTGTTTTCTCTCCCTCTCCACCCCCTCCCTCCCCCCTCCCCGGCCGGGGAGGTGGTTAGGTGGCACCCATGCTGACAGCGGCTATCTGGATTCTCGTGGGCCAATTCAGGGTGGGGGAACTGCAGCTCAACCTCCTCGAAGACACTGCCAGGACAATTGAGGGCTCCTTCGGCAGCCCTCTGCTATGACATGGACATCCACTTTTTATTTAATTGATTTTCATGTTGTACCATTTGTGCCCTCTCTGCATCCATTTCAACCTGGTGATCCTGAAAGGGGGATCCTTCCATCTGTGGTCCCTTCTCAAGGTTTCTCATTTTCCCCTGGTAGGGGTTTTTAAGTTTTTCCTTGCCCTTTTGGGAGCTTAAGATCAGGGGATGCTTTGAGAATAATTGTCAATTTCTGTCTATGTGATGCCCTTTGAGACTGCTTGTGATTTAGGGCTATACAAATAAACTTGACTTGACTTGATTGTTCTGGTGTTTTTTTAACTCGGCTGTATGTATTTGTTTGTTCACGCTGATTTCTCCGACTGCCCGAAATTTTCCATATTCTCAGTTTATGTGTATATCTGTCATCACAGGGACACGAAGAAAGAATCCAATCTGGCGAAAGCCCGTGCGGCTCTGGACTCAGAGGCCACAGAGCGTGAACGTCTGCAGGTGAAGTTGTCCAAGCTGAAGATTGATTTTGACGAGCTGGAAGCAAGGTGAGGCCCGCCCGGCCATTTTATCAAAAATATGCCAACAACAAAATGGATAGTGGATATTAGTGCTGACATAATTGCTTTGCTGCTGGGGCCACACCCCAAGGAAAATCCTCCTCGTGACTAATTGCAGCTCAATTGGACTTTCAGTTAACCATCCCATAGTCGCACATCAATATAAATAGCGCATTTGACTGCGTCGAGGGTTTAATACTGTTTTTGCTCAGGAAGTCGCATCACATTCAAATCCTTAAAGGTGAGCTGGAGTTTGAAAAGAAGCTGCATTCCGCGGTCGGTAATTACCATCACTATCGCTTATTTAATTAATGAAAATAAAGCTGAGTCATTCTCACGTCTCACGTAGGACTTGCGCATGGTCCAAAGCCAGCACGAGTCTCGCATGGTGGAGTTGGAAGCCGGCCAAAAAGTGAAAGATCTGGAGGAGGCTCTGTCTACAGAGAGGGAGCGGACCCAGAACAAGGAGGAGAGGTCTTTTTACAGCTTTAGAACATACCACAACGTTTGCTCTCATAGCAATTAATGTCTCCACGTTTGTCCCCAGGGTACGCCAAACCATGTCGGCCAGCAAAAAGAGGAAACGTCCGAAGGACAGCGAGGGTTTGAGCTCGGGCGGATGCAATGTGCCTCGTCCTAAAATCGCCCAGCAGGTCACTGTGGATGAGCAGCAGGTCACTGTGGATGAGCAGCAGGTCACTCTGGATGAGGTGGACTCGTACGGCAAATATGTCAGACTCAGCAATACAGTTGATGAGGTCAGTGGATGTGTCACAGGGGAACATCTTACGAAATTTGCACATTTTCCAGTAACGACTAACCTGTTGAGATCAATTTCAACTATTAGGATCAGAATTTGGGGAACTGGCAGGTGAAGCTCCAGATTGGATCTTCTGCTCCCATCGTATTCAAGTTTGCCGCAGAATTCATCCTGAAGGCCCACGAGAGTGTCACGGTAATCAATCTTATCTGGAAGATCTCAGATACAAGGTGCTCAATATTTCAATGACCTTTACATGCATCAGATCTGGGCGGCTGACGCTGGCCGAAACCACAATCCTCCCTCTGATCTAGTCTGGGAGACACAGTCCAACTGGGGACCCGTAGGCCAGGTCCACTTTACCTTGATCAACGCCAACGGAGAGGTGACACATCTTTCAAGCGACAAGAAGCAATATTTCTCTTTTGACGTCCGTTTTTCTTCTGGGAAATAAGGATGAGCAAAGCCACTGGCGCACGTTTGGAAGATGATGATGGAAATTCCACTTCCACCGTGGGATAGAGGAAATGGAATTTCGGTTTCTTGTGTGTCTTGACATATGAAGGGATTGACAATAAAGCAGACTTTGACTTTTGACATGGTCACATTATAAAAATATTGTATAACAATACAATTAAATGGGCTTTTTTTTTATAAAATCTGCTCCGACCTGTTGTGAAATTTAATTGAAATAATTGAAATAAAATTGTTGTTCTTCAAAAATGATTGAATTCGTCTTTTTTCATTCTGTGTAATTACAGTCTGCTGTATGCACCAAAAAAGAAAAGAGTGTAATATCGGTTTCATCAGTATATAATTGAAACCGGAAGGTATTCGGAAATCCCTGCGGTCAGTAGAATATATAACGGCTGTGCAATGAGAAGTCAAGACATGTTCCACGAGAGCAGGCGGTCAAGGCAAGAGTAATCTCGACGCAACATGCCCAACATGTGTAAGTCAGTGATGAATGTTTCCTGAATTTTCTTCCTCTTTTGCCATTCATTCATGATTTTCTTCTGCTTCCGCATTAGACACGCAAATTCTCGCGGTGGGCTTGGTGGCTTTTCTAGTACTGCGAGCCAATGGCGCTCCGTTGACAGAAGCGACCACCGTCTTGCCATCAAGCGACACCTCAAGTGAGGAGGAAACGGCGCCCTCTGACCTGCTGACCTCTGCTCATGTTTGGGACTCGGTTCTGGGTACCGCTAAAGAACACCAGAAAGCTGTAAGTGGAAATTCAGAAAGCACCTTCATTGTCTTCTCCTGGCTGTAAAACATATCTGACTTGTGACTAATTTCAATATCAGTTTGATGATGAATTCCAAAACAATGTCAACTTTCATTTACTGGAGCACTACAAAGCACCTCAGTTTCCAGCAAACTGCCCCAGCTCCAACTTTAGCAAGGTAAGAACCAGAAATGGAAAACCACCAGAGGTGGGAGAAAATACAGACACTGACACTTTCCATAATTGTTTGCTAGCATCGGCTTGACTTTTATGCGTAGGTTGAATAGATATTTGTTTTTTAACTGACCTAAATATTCTTTTTTCCAGGAGGCTTGCCTGCACAGGCTGGCCCAAGGTCTGTCAACTTACATAATTCTTCTCAAGCACGTGGAGAAGGAATATCCCGGCAGTAAAATTCTGTCTGAGGCCAAACACTACTCTGAACTCCTGCTCTACAATATCAAACAAAAGGTTGGCCAGTGTGACAATTTAGGGATAGGAAATGAATTTTGCTGTTACTATAATACCTATTTTGACATTGTGTTGCTTACTCTTGTCCGGCAGATGAAAAAACCAGAAGAGGTCACAGGCCTGAGTAGCAATGAGGAAGAGAGCCTATTGAGGTCACTGTACCACCCCGATGCTTTCCACAGAAAGATGACGGCGCACAACATCCTGCGGAAGCTCTACATCTTCATTGTTGACGGCGAGAGGGCGCTGAGGCGCAAAGAACGGCGAAGGGGAAAACATGCCAAGGTCTTCGCCATGTTTAGTTTATTGCGGTAGTCACGTCCGCCACTGAAGCCCGTCGGAAATGTTGGGCAAAACATGAAGTGAATTAAGTTGTTGGCTCTGCACTGACGTGTCGTAACCCACTGACGGATTGATGATGTATTTGTTTTTGCATGACGCACTGAGTTTTTTAATTTTTTTATTCTGTAGATAACTTATTTATTGCTCATTCAAAAAAGCCATTGTGAATCTAAGACCTTATTTATTGCAAACAGTCGTATGAATTATTTAAAGAAGATATTTATTACATATTATTGTTTTTATACTTGAAGGCATGATAATTATATTTATTTTTTAAACGGAATGTATTTTTAAAACATGAATAAAACTATTTGCTTACTTGTGAATTGAACTGCTTGATTTATAACACTTTGGCAGGTGTCTTTTGAGAATTTCACTTATTAGATTGAACTACAGAAATCTCTTTTTCTGAGATTCAAAGACATCGTATATATATATATATATATATATTTGCAAAACTGAAATATCGTAAGGCCACTTATGGGCTTTACTGTCAGACATTTATTGACAAAAACATGGAACAGACTTCAAGACAATGTCGTAACAATAACAAATAAATATCTCAGACCAAATTGACTTTCAGGTGGCCAACTCGTCGTGGTCTTCGGGTGGAGGTTGTTGATGCAGGTGCACGTCATCCTTCTTCAACCCCAAAGTAAACTGAAACGAAGCAAAAACAGCCAACGATACATATGTCATTGTTGTTTTTGACTTAATCTGCCATTTTTTTTAAGGTTCTCTTTCTACATATTTACCAAACACAAGCGATACATTAACTTCAATACAAAAAAAGGGCACTACCTCAAATACAACTTAGAAAACAGTTTGACTGAAATGGTAGTCATTCAATAAATAAATATACGCACATTTTCTTTTTCAAATTGCAGCCTTTGCGGTTTTGAAAATTGCAGTTGATCACATTGCAACGTCGACTTGAATTCTATTCATCTCTCAGTTTTAATGCACAGACACACGAGAGAAAACGCTGACACAGAAGCAGTGGATGACGCAAATCAGTGTTGCCGCAAGCAGACCTGTTGCTGAGATTGTCTCATGTGTTGAGACGAGCGACACTAGACGGTGTTCAGGTGAACGTCACCACCAAGAATTTACCGATAACGACAGTGGAGTGGTTTTCACTACAGGTAAACAGCTGGCAAATGTGACAAAAATTCCAAAATCTCGTAGAGAAAAGTTCCTACGACAAATAAAAGCACAAGAAAAGTTAAAAGAAAAATTGGAAGTGAGACGTAAAAAACAGGAACTAAAGAGAATGATGAAAAACTCTAAAGAGAGGGAACAGTACAGTCAAATTGCAGAGGTAAGACAAAGGAAATTGGGTTATATTAGAACCCGTTATCAACAGGACAAGCGTTTTTGTGCCAAACAAAAGTCCTATTTTACACAACGTTGTCAGACGGATCATGAGTTTAAGAAGAAAAACCTTTCCCGTTTCTCACGTCGTTATAGGACAGATGAGTGTTTTACGATGAGACGACGCGCTTACATCACAGAACGTTACCGTGACGATGTTGGGTTTCGAAACAGGCAGCGCTCTTACATGACACGCCGTTATTTAAACAACCCTGAATTCCGATTAAAACATCAGGAAATCATGAGGCGCATAATGGCAAAAAAATGTGATTCACTGAAGACCAAAACAATGCGCAAAGTACGCTTTTGAAAAAATACTAAGTCATAAACCGACTATGTAGGGAGCGAAATGACTGTGTGCTCATGAAAGCTGTTGAGGTATTCAAAGCCCAAATTAAGAATGGCCCCACATTTGTCTGCACTGTTTGCCACAGAGCATTGTTTCCGAACCAAGTACGCGCTTGTCAACGTAGATTTTATAAGAAAAACAGACATGTTGTTGCAAGTTGTCTCACGGGACAATTTGTCCATATCTGTGATGATGAATGTCAGGCCTCGTGCAGCGTACCAGCTGAAAGAAAACTGGAGTGGATATGTCACACTTGCTATAGTCACCTCAAAGATGGTAAAATGCCTGCACTTGCTGTTGCGAACAATCTCACACTCTCTGATATTCCAAAGGAACTGTGTGGATTGAACATACTGGAGAGACACCTCATTTCCAAATGCATATCATTTGCCAAAATTGTACCTCTTCCCAAAGGTCAACAACGAGCCATTCGTGGAAATGTGGTGTGCGTGCCATCGGAAGTACAAGAGACGGTCAATGTCTTGCCCAGACTAAGAAGTAAGTCACAGATGTTGAGAGTGAAACTGAAGAGACGGCTTTGCTACAAAGGCCATCAGTTTTTTCAAACTGTCACTTGGTCTAAGCTAATGAGCGCTCTGATGAAACTGAAACAAGTCCATCCACAGTACAGAGACATAACCATTCGCGACGATGCGGACCTTTGCGACCCAACCCTCACTGACGATGAGAGCAGCTCCGATGAAGCGCAAATGAGCGACAGTGAGTACAATGAGGAAGCTCTGGAGGAGATGTACAGATTTGAAAGTGATGCTCTGTGTGGGATGAACAGTGACTCTCAACATGACAACAGTGGTAACAAACAGCAACAAGAAAATTCGGAAGACGGTGATCAACCAAATGGTGGAGTGATACTTGAATCATGTCTCCAACCCAATGATGTGGCAGAGGAAATTATGAGTTTTACAGAGGGCATTTATTGTGTTGCTCCTGCAGAAAGAAACAACCCAGTAAGTTTTTTCAAGACTCCCAAGCTTGAGGCCATGGCTTTTCCGGTGCAGTTTCCCACTGGTCAGAACACCCTCGATGAAGAGAGAGCAATAAAACTCACACCAAGCAAATATTTCCAAACCCGTCTGTGTTGCGTGGATGAACGCTTTGCTCGAGATACCAACTACTTGTTCTTTGCCCAGTTTGTGACTGAAATTTACCAGGCAACGTCGAGCATGACAATACAGCTGCGCAAAGGTAAGCCTTTTACCAGGGATGGTCGAAGGATAAACAATGCCATGCTTCAGGACAAACGTGAAGTTGAGAAACTGGTGCGCAGCAAAGATGCTGTCCGATCCATGACACCGCTGAGAGGTACGCCGGCCTATTGGGAGAAAACCACCAAAGATCTTTTTGCTATGATCCGGCAGCTGGGCACACCCACGTTCTTTTGCACATTTTCTGCTGCCGAAATGCGTTGGGAAGAGGTCATCACCGCCATCAAAGCGCAACAAGGTGAAGTAGTGAATTTCGCCCAACTTGACTGGGCTACCAAGTGTGAGATCCTACACAGCAATCCTGTGACGACGATGCGCATGTTTGACAAGCGTGTGGAAGCTCTGTTCAGAGATTTGATCCTCTCTCCGGCGCAACCGATTGGTGAGGTCGTCGACTACTTTTACCGACTGGAGTTTCAACACAGAGGAAGTCCTCACATTCATTGCCTCATATGGGTTCGAGGTGCCCCTGTATTTGAGGAAGCCACGGATGGAGCCATCTGTCATTTTGTGTCTCGCTACATCTCGGCCGAGCTAACGGACCCGCAGAAGGAACCGGAATTGTACAAAAAGGTCACAGAGGTTCAGATGCACAGCAAAAGTCACTCCAAATCGTGCGTCAAACACCAAGGTGCAAATTGCCGCTTTGGATTCCCCAAACAACCGTGCGATGAAACAATGATCGTCAGACCTGCGCCCGTCGACGACGACAATCGAGATCAACGCAATGACGATCGGTTGGCGTCGAATGCCGTGCTAAATCTGCTGAATGAGCCTGAAACGGCATCCCTGACTTTGCCTCAGCTACTGGCTAAATGTAAGCTCACCGGTGACGTGTACATGAACTGTTTGCGCATGACGGCCTCGTCGAGTTCTGTCGTGCTTAAGCGAGAACCGAAAGACTGCTGGGTCAACAACTACAACCGCCATTTGCTTCTTGCCTGGGATGGAAACCTGGACATCCAATACATCCTGAATGCCTACTCTTGCATCGCATACATCTGCAGCTACATCAGCAAGGCTGAACACGGTCTGAGCCAATACCTGAAATCGGTCATTGAAAACTCCCGCTGCGCAAATGTCAACGAGAGCGATGAAATGAAGCAAATTATGCAAGCGTACTCCAAGAAAAGAGAAGTGAGTGCTCAGGAATGCGTCGCACGTGCGTGCGGCTTGCATATGAAACAGTCCTCCCGCATGGTGGTGGTATTTGTACAAACGAGTGACAATGCGCTGAAAATGAGTTATCCTCTCTCGCTCCTTGAGGGCAAAACGCAGGAATCTCATGAAGTGTGGATGACTGGCCTGCCGGAAAAATACAAATCCAGACCTCAAACAGAGGAATTTGAAGTCATGTGCTTGGCTGATTTTGCATCAATGTGCAGAATTGTTTATGGCAAACAAGCCAAAGGTAAGAATGTTTTGCCTCTGCTGAACGACATGGGCTTTGTCCAGAAAAGAACAGAAAAACATGCGGTCATCAAATACTGCAAATACTCTGAACAAAAGAATCCGGAGGAATATTACTGCTCCTTGCTCAAGCTGTACCTGCCTCATCGTGCTGATTGCCAATTAAAATCTGAACGCTGTCCTTCCTATCAGTTGTTTCATGATAACGCCTGTGTACAGTTACCGTATAACGACTCTGTGGAGCGCGTGTGCCAAATTGTCAGAAGGAACAGAGAAAGGTATGAGAAATACAGTCGAGACATTGACAACGCCATCCAAGAGGTGGAGGAGAGTGGGCTCGTCATAAACGAATGGTGCCACCTGGCTCCCGAGAGTGAGTTGCAAAGACTCGAATGCGTTGAGGAAATGAACGCGAGAGATGAACCGAACGACAACGTGGAGGAAAATGTCCCGGACTATAACGTCAGGTCCAAAACAACGCAAATGTCCATCGTGACAGAGGCTGCAGCCATCGATCCCGCAGTGTTACGCGACATGTATCGTAACCTGAACCAAAAGCAAGCGTCCGTCTTCTACAAGGTCAGAGATTGGTGCATAAAACGTGTGTGTAGCTCAAAGCCCATTGAGCAGTTCTTCTACCACATCAACGGTGGCGCCGGGACCGGCAAATCGCATCTGATCAAGTGTATCCACGCAGAGGCTACCAAAATACTGCAGAGACTACCACGACTGGCTGAGGAGGCCGACATTTCCAAGCAAACGGTTGTTCTCGCAGCTTTCACTGGCACGGCGGCGTTCAACATTTCCGGGGCAACGTTGCATTGTCTACTCAAACTGCCGAGAAGTCTCAAACCCCCGTACCACGGGCTGGGCAATAAACTGGACGAAGTCAGAGCCGAGCTGTCCATCGCCGAAATACTCATCATCGATGAGATTTCCAAGGTGTCGAAAGACCTCTTTGCCTACGTGAATGCCAGGTTGAAACAAATCAAAGGAATTAATTTACCTTTCGGTGGCATGTCTGTTCTTGCTGTTGGAGATTTCTTTCAGCTCCCTCCCGTGAGACAGTCCAAACCTCTGTGCGTGTACGATCCTACGCGGCTGGACCACTGGCGTGACGACTTCAAAAAGATCACGCTCACCGCCATCATGAGGCAGAAAGACGATGTCGCCTTTGCCGAACTGCTGAACCGACTCCGCGTCAAAGAAAAGTCAGATGAACTGTCGGAAATGGACAGAGCTCTCCTTGCCACGAGGTACACTTCCCCAGAAATGTGTCCAAAGCATATTCTGCATGTTTTTGCCACCAATAAACAGGTGGATGGCCATAACTCTGCGATGCTGGAACTGTTTCATAAGGACATTGTGCAGATTGACGCGGATGACTACAAGAAAGACAAAGGAACTGGCAGAATGGCAAGGCAAGCTTCCCCTGTGCAAGGCGCTAAGAATGAGCTCCCGGACTCAATCAAAGTTGCCTTGGGTGCTCGTGTTATGATCACACGGAACGTTGATGTTCAATCAGGTCTGTGCAACGGGATGTTTGCAAAAGTTGTCAAATTGGTGAACTATCCAAATGAAGCCCGTGTCCAGAAACTTGGGTTGGAACTCGATCATGTGAGTAACACAGCGCGTGCTGCTAACCCCGTGTACATTGACAGACTGGAGGAGAAGCTGAACAAGGCTGGAGTGACGCGCCGACAGTTTCCCATCAAGCTTGCTTTTGCCTGCACGATCCACAAGGTACAAGGCATGACAACGTCACAGGCTGCAGTTTCGCTGAAAGGTGTTTTCGAACACGGCATGGGGTACGTAGCTCTGAGTAGAGTGACTTCGCTCAGTGGTCTGCATATTCTGCATATGGATGAGAGAAGGCTTCATGCAAATCCACAAATCACTGCTGCTCTTGCTGAGATGGCAGAGGATTCTTTGGAGAGCGTCATGCCCCTCCTTCACGTGATGCCGTCGGTAGATCGGGCAAATCACCTGGTTGTCGTCCATCATAACACCGAAGGGCTGTCTTGTCACGTGCAAGATATCGTGTCTCATCACGAACTGCTTTTCGCTGATGTTTTGTGCTTCACAGAGACACACCTCCAAGGATCAGTGGCCGATGGACGTGCTTGCTTGGAAGGCTACACGATGTTTTGCAGGAACCGAAGTGATTCTTACACAAACTGTCCTGACTTGGCTACAAAACGTGGTGGCGGCGTAGGTATTTGTGTCAAAAGTCACATCGCGGCCCAGGAAAAGAAATACGTTCAGGGTGTGACCGACATTGAATTTGTTGTGGTGATGTTGGGATCACCGGTGTTTGAGTGATGTTCCAGTTATTTATTTTCTTTCTGTGTGTTCGCAATTGTCATAGTGATTGTTCTGGTGTTTTTTTAACTCGGCTGTATGTATTTGTTTGTTCACGCTGATTTCTCCGACTGCCCGAAATTTTCCATATTCTCAGTTTATGTGTATATCTGTCATCTCAGGGACACGAAGAAAGAATCCGATCTGGCGAAAGCCCGTGCGGCTCTGGACTCAGAGGCCACAGAGCGTGAACGTCTGCAGGTGAAGTTGTCCAAGCTGAAGATTGATTTTGACGAGCTGGAAGCAAGGTGAGGCCCGCCCGGCCATTTTATCAAAAATATGCCAACAACAAAATGGATAGTGGATATTAGTGCTGACACAATTGCTTTGCTGCTGGGGCCACACCCCAAGGAAAATCCTCCTCGTGACTAATTGCAGCTCAATTGGACTTTCAGTTAACCATCCCATATGTGGGACTCACGATGGGATCACCGGTGTTTGAGTGATGTTCCAGTTATTTATTTTCTTTCTGTGTGTTCGCAATTGTCATGGTGATAATACTAGCCAACTTACATTGGCTCCCGGTCCATTTAAGATGTGACTTCAAGGTTCTTCTACTAACCTATAAATCGCTGCATGGCTTAGCGCCTTCATATCTCGTCGACCTAGTTGTTCCTTATGTTCCGTCTCGTAACCTTCGTTCGCAAAACGCTACCCTTTTAGCGACACCGAGGGCCAAGAAAATGTCTGCAGGCTCTAGAGCATTTTCTATTCGGGCTCCAGAGCTTTGGAATGCCCTACCAATGGATATTAGGACTGCTACCTCAGTAGAAACATTTAAGACACGTTTAAAGACACATTTCTATGACATGGCCTTTAACTAACCTGTAGTGGCCGATTCGGCTGGAGTTTGTTTTCTCTCCCTCTACAGCCCCTCCCTCCCCCCTCCCCGGCCGGGGAGGTGGTTAGGTGGCACCCATGCTGACAGCGGCTTTCTGGATTCTCGTGGGCCAATTCAGGATGGGGGAACTGCAGCTCAACCTCCTCGAAGACACTGCCAGGACAATTGAGGGCTCCTTCGGCAGCCCTCTGCTATGACATGGACATCCACTTTTTATTTAATTGATTTTCATGTTGTATCATTTGTGCCCTCTCTGCATCCATTTCAACCTGGTGATCCTGAAAGGGGGATCCTTCCATCTGTGGTCCCTTCTCAAGGTTTCTCATTTTCCCCTGGTAGGGGTTTTTAAGTTTTTCCTTACCCTTTTGGGAGCTTAAGATCAGGGGATGCTTTGAGAATAATTGTCAATTTCTGTCTATGTGAAGCCCTTTGAGACTGCTTGTGATTTAGGGCTATACAAATAAACTTGACTTGACTTGATTGTTCTGGTGTTTTTTTAACTCGGCTGTATGTATTTGTTTGTTCACGCTGATTTCTCCGACTGCCCGAAATTTTCCATATTCTCAGTTTATGTGTATATCTGTCATCACAGGGACACGAAGAAAGAATCCAATCTGGCGAAAGCCCGTGCGGCTCTGGACTCAGAGGCCACAGAGCGTGAACGTCTGCAGGTGAAGTTGTCCAAGCTGAAGATTGATTTTGACGAGCTGGAAGCAATGTGAGGCCCGCCCGGCCATTTTATCAAAAATATGCCAACAACAAAATGGATAGTGGATATTAGTGCTGACATAATTGCTTTGCTGCTGGGGCCACACCCCATGGAAAATCCTCCTCGTGACTAATTGCAGCTCAATTGGACTTTCAGTTAACCATCCCATAGTCGCACATCAATATAAATAGCGCATTTGACTGCGTCGAGGGTTTAATATTGTTTTTGCTCAGGAAGTCGCATCACATTCAAATCCTTAAAGATGATCTGGAGTTTGAAAAGAAGCTGCATTCCGCGGTCGGTAATTACCATCACTATCGCTTATTTAATTAATGAAAATAAAGCTGAGTCATTCTCACGTCTCACGTAGGACTTGCGCATGGTCCAAAGCCAGCACGAGTCTCGCATGGTGGAGTTGGAAGCCGGCCAAAAAGTGAAAGATCTGGAGGAGGCTCTGTCTACAGAGAGGGAGCGGACCCAGAACAAGGAGGAGAGGTCTTTTTACAGCTTTAGAACATACCACAACGTTTCCTCTCATAGCAAATAATGTCTCCACGTTTGTCCCGAGGGTACGCCAAACCATGTCGGCCAGCAAATAGAGGAAACGTCCGAAGGACAGCGAGGGTTTGAGCTTGGGCGGATGCAATGTGCCTCGTCCTAAAATCGCCCAGCAGGTCACTGTGGATGAGCAGCAGGTCACTGTGGATGAGCAGCAGGTCACTCTGGATGAGGTGGACTCGTACGGCAAATATGTCAGACTCCGCAATACAGTTGATGAGGTCAGTGGATGTGTCACAGGGGAACATCTTACGAAATTTGCACATTTTCCAGTAACGACTAACCTGTTGAGATCAATTTCAACTATTAGGATCAGAATTTGGGGAACTGGCAGGTGAAGCTCCAGATTGGATCTTCTGCTCCCATCGTATTCAAGTTTGCTGCAGAATTCATCCGTTTGCTTACATAATCTTCCTGGGGGGCGTTTTCCAACTCCATTAGCTCCTGATACTCATCCAGCTGCTGGTGCATCCGCTCCCACATGTCGGCCATTTCTCGGTCTTTCTCCCTGAGGAGGCTACGCATGGTGTCCCCTCTTTGGAGACAGAGCCTCGTCCAGATCGTTCACTTTTGCATCACGGGCTGCAAGCTAGTGTCAACACAGACTTTTTAAACTTTTGCAGCTGAGACAGATTCCAAGGTCCAAATGATAAATGGTTACCTCTTTTTGAAGGTAGAGTTTAATTTGAAGTTCATGCTGGCTTCGCATCTTCATCAAGGCTTCGGGCAGTTTACTTTCATAATCTTCCTGGGGGGCGTTTTCAAACTCCACCATGCGAGACTCGTGCCGGCGTTTGACCTTGCGCAACTCCTACGTGAGACGTGAGAATGACTCAGCTTTATTCTCATGAATTAAAAATAAGCGATAGTGATGATAATCGTGTAATAAACTGGGAATATGGAAAATGGATGGACGCAGTCAAATGTGCTATTTATGTTGATATGCGACTATGGCAGACATGGGCAAACTACGGCCCGCGGGCCACATCCGGCCCACGGGGCCGTTTAATCCGGCCCGCCAAACCTGAATAAAGTGTATTATAAATGTATGGGGGGGTCATTTTCCCTACAATTACTATGTTTCCCCAGTAGATGGGAAAGCGCCCGCCCGCCCGCGCATTTACTCCCGGGAGCCGTCAGAAAGCTCGGTGCACACTCTCAAGTACATGTGCGTACTCAGTAGTACGTAGTCATTTCATCTATCAGTGCCGAATTTTGAGTGTAGGCTGTGACGTCAATATTCTCGTAATTCGCGTGCTGTTTTCAGATACAGTTTTACGCTAAAGCCACCCACAAACCTTCCCCTGGAATCCTTCTATTAAAATGAGTCGCCCAAGAAAAAGCAAGGTGGACACAGTGCCGAGTGTTTAAAAGAGAGTGGCCAATTTGGCTCGACGTACGCGACGTGACGTTCAGCCACATGAACGTCAACAAAGCCAGTCACAGATCTAGGTTAACGGACCGACACCTCGGCTCTATCCTAAGAATTACCACAACAAATTTTACTCCAGACTATGATGCACTGGCAAAAAAGGGAAACCAACAATACTATTGATTTCTTTATTTAGATGTATTCTTTCACTGATTCTTCAAGATGATGTATTTGGTCAGAATGTTTGCCGTTGGATGTGATGTTGCCTCATTAGATAAACATATTTCATAAATCTGACCTGCAGGCGCTGAAGTGATGGAAAATGTTATACATCATAACAATGTCGTATTTAATAAGAATCACTGATAGTAGTTTTTTGGTGAAATATTTTTTTAATGCTGTTAATAAATGCATTTGTTTTCAAAAAATCTATGCTAAAAGTAAAAAGCTTTTATGCAATGACCTTTACATGTCATTTATATGACCTTTACACACAAACACTACATCCATCTGCTCCTGGTTCGGCCCCCCGGTCAAAATTTAGAACCCAATTCGGCCCGCAAGTCAAAAAGTTTGCCCGCCCCTGGACTATGGGATGGTTAACTGGAAGTCCAATGTTGAGCTGCAATTAGTCACGAGGAGGATTTTCCTTGGGGTGTGGCCCCAGCAGCAAAGCAATTATGTCAGCACTAATATCCAGCATCCATTTTGTTGTTGGCATATTTTTGATAAAATGGCCGGGCCTCACCTTGCTTTCAGCTCCTTGATTTCCTCCCTCAGCTTGCTCACCTCCAGCTCCAGACGTGCACGCTCTTTGGCCTCAGAGTCCAGAGTCGCACGGGCATCCGCCAGCTCCGTCTCGAAAACGGCCTTCAGGCCCGTCAGCTGCCGGGACACCTCTGTTTCGGATTCAGTGATGCGCAAAAGCAAGCCGGCGTTCCCCACTTCCCGGGAACGGGCGTTGTCGACGTAAATGCCCAGAAGGTCGTTGAGCTTGCGGAGATCTTCCACCTCCTGGGAGAGGGCGTTGTTTGCACCTTGAGGAATGTTTTCTGGGGTCGCCATCTCGAGCTTGCTTCTGCTGATCCAGGAAAGACTCAGTGTCATGCATTACACCAATGCCTGATTGCACTTATCAAAGAAACTGCATAGAGGTTTCTTCAAAGTCAAACAAAGGTTCCTTTGTAAATACACATAAAAAAAAAAAACTCACTCTTTGCAATGGTTCAAAGAAACTATGCAACGGATGGATCCTAAGGGCGGCTCGGTGGGGCACTGCGTAGCACGTCCGCCTCACAGTTAGGTGGGTGCTGGTTCGATTCCACCTCTGGCCCTACCTGTGTGGAGTTTCCTCCCTCAGCTTGCTCACCTCCAGCTGCAGACGGTCGTTGAGTAGGGGTGTAACGATACATCGATACAGATCGATTAATCCATATAATGCTCTACGATTTATTGGCATCGATGCTCAAGGTAAACATCGATTTATATCGCCGTGTTTGACCCCGGACATTAGACGCGACTTTATTTTGAAATCCAGTTCATTGTTGCTTGCTTCCTCTTTCCGGGAGCAGGGAGCAGTGCGCGGCGTTGCTGCACGTGAAAGGGGAGTCGACAACTAGTACGCGGCTCCTGGGCTGGTGCTATGGCTAGTGTCCAAAAAGACGAGGAAATTGGCTCCCCTTTAGGCTTCAAGTCATTCGTTTGGAAGCACTTTGGATTCCAAAGAAAAGATGGCTCAACGAACAAGACACGTGCAGTTTGTAAATCCTGCCATGCGGTGATCAAATATTCAGGGAGCACAAATCTCGCCGCACATTTAAAGAAAAAACACGACATCAAAGTTCAGTGTTAAAGTAAGCAATTTGTATACTACAATACTCTTGTAATTTCCTAAATAAAGAGTTTGCAGTACCTTGTTGATTTTGCGTATGAATTGTTATAAATCAGGATATTGTTCTATAGTTTTTATTAAAAAAAATTTATACATCGATCGTAGAGGACTATATCGCGATATATCGTGAATGAATCGCAGCAGGCTTTAAGATATCGGCAAATATCGTATCGTAGTTCTTTATATCGATATTATATCGTATCGTGACAAAACCCGCGATTTACACCCCTATCGTCGAGGTTGCTGAGATCTTTCTTCTCCACCAATTTGTACTTTTCAGCAATAACAACCTGCTTTGGCGATCTCCTCTGCCACGATAAAATTCGCTTTCACAGCAGCTTCACTTTGTGATTTTGAACGGGTGAAAAACGTCTGCTGGAATATCAGCTTCTTCTTTACCTTTTCTTTAACTCTTCTACCTTCTGTCATTCTGCTCTGCATTCAGGTCTTTCAGGTTATCCAGATGTTTTGTTTCATAGTGCCGTCTTAGATTAAAATCTTTCAATACAGCCACATTAGCGCCACACATGAGACAAACGGGCTTACCGGCAATGTCAGTAAACATATACTCAACCTTTTTAAAGGCTTTGTTTTCAGAATCAACTTTTCTCTTCGGCATCATGAGGGGCTAGCTTCGCAATAACTTGCAGCAACAAGCACTTGTCCTGATTGCCGCGGAAAAACGCTCAGCAAGGCAGCGAAAGCACTGCATTATGGGATCTGTAGTTTATTGTGTTATCATCGCTTCATATCGTCGGGCCATTAGTAACAATAATATAAAATGATGTCGCGGGCCTTGAGTTTGACACACATATGGTTTAGACTCTTTGCAAACGCTTTTCTTTATATCTTTAAGCTGTTTGACACTTTTACTTGCTTTCTATCAGAGTTGTTTTACTCCTGCTTCGGCAATGTTTCATTTCTACACCCAAGCGATCATTGAATTCATTTTTGTCCTATTTTTCGAATTTAGCAACTGTGTAACATTGCGGCTACTGCAAGACGTCAAAACGAAGGTATTAAGGTCATTTCAAGAAGACGTACCAGTTCGAACTTAAGACTCAAACTCAACGTTTGGGTTTAGTTAGCTTTTATCATGTGTTCAGGTTTTACATTTTAAGTTACATTTGTTTTATTTTACTTAATTTTATTGCACTATAGTGCAGTGCGGCACTGTACTTTATTTTTATCTTAACATGTAGTTTGCTTATGTGACCACACGGCGGCGCCTCTCACCCGCGACAAGCTCTGATCAACTTTATTTGATGCTAGTTTCGAGCTTTACGTTATTCTTTGGAGAATAATTGAGCGGGTTAATGTCTGAAAGACAAAAACAGTTCATATTTTCTATTATTCTGTCTGCAGTTGGAACATTGCAGCACTTGACATGTTGGAGTTCAATGCCCCTCATCGGCCATTTAAATCCACTTGTGAAAAAATAAAAAATGTTGCCATTCTTTTTAATCTGCAAAAAAAAAAAAAAAGAACAATTCCAAAAATGTTATTGATCATATATTGCCTGATTTGAACCTTGTCTCCTGAATATTACCGTTTTTTTCCGCGCAAAATTTAACGAATTTATTGTCCTAAAATCTGGGGTGCGCATTATACATGGGTACAAAAAATTTTTGATTTTTTTTTTTTTTTTTTTTTAGAAAACAAAACCGACAACAGGACTGACCGACAAAGTCGTGGAACAAAAAGACAGGGTGACATTACCAAAGACAGGAACAGAAAGCAAACAGACATCATGACAGTAACACATGCAATGATCCGACGGTGAGCGAGGGGCAGACAGGACTTAAATACAAAACACGTTACATCGATTGAGGTGACACAGGAAGAGAGGGGCGACGCGAACAGAAACTATGGCAACCTAGACACATAGCAAAACTGGGGACGAGACGTGACAAATGTCCCTCGAAATGAAACTTGAAATCACCAAGTTTTGGTTTCCAAGGGTGTTTTTATTCCTCTTCAACGTCTCTCCCATACAGAGCCGCCTTTTTCACGTCCGCACGCCTCTTTCCCGTGCGCGCACGGAGCGCGGTGGTGCGTTTATGGGCAGTCGGAGAAATCAACGCCAACAAAAAAGATTACATCCAGCCTAGTTAAGACCACACCAAAGACTATAAAAATGGGACCATTGCCTCCCTGCGTGTGTGACGATCATTGGGACTTAAAAAAAAAAAAAAAATCATAAAAAAAAATTCATAAAAATTGGGTGCGTATTATACATGGGTACAGGCTTTTTTTCAGCATCAGCATGCCATTTTTAGGGTGCGTATTATACATGGGGGCGCACTATACACGGAAAAAAACGGTAATTCAGGAGGCAAGGTTGAAATCTTCTTTGCGAGTTGCATACTTTGGATCCGAATCTGACGTGGGGCCGTGGTACTAGTGGTGCGCGGGGCGTGGAATCACGAAAGGGCTGAACTGGAAGGCTTGGAACCGCCTCCCAAAGAAAAAGGATGCAACTTGCAACTATTTGAACCTTTTTTTTCCCCATTGAATCCTTTCAATGTGTTAGGCTACGGATTTTAGTTATTGATCTGACTCCAAATTGCGATCAACACTTAACACAAGAGTTGTTATGTCCAAATCCACACAATGTCGCACCTAACAATTTTGCGAGTTCGTTCGGTCAAAGAGAAGACCAGTAGATCAATTAGGCCGAATTGACCAATTGCGTAATCCTGACAAAGCAAGCTAATACAGGCGCCTGGGTCTCGGGTCCTTAACACAAAAAACTTGTGTGCCTTCTGTGACCATCAAAAGACAACACATTCTTCTGGGTTGCCCAGTTTTAAAGAAACATAATATGAATATTCAAGCATGCAAAATATTGTGTGGTGATTGGTCGATGGTTGATGGCCAGCTCCTCCCCGTTTGGGTTTTCCCCTGCTCAGCACAGGTGTCTGGACCACGACGAGTTGTTATTCGCGTTCCCCGTCGGCCTTGAGATGTCCTCCCTGTCTGGACATCCTGTTCCACAATACTTTGAAGAAAACAAATTCATGTAGTCTGCACATCCCTTTCCACTTATTAATCGACCACACTACTACTAGAAATTATATTGATATGACTCTTTGTTTGATCATCTGCCCTCTGGGAAGAGGTACAGGAGCCTGCGCTCCCGCACCACCAGACTCACCAACAGCTAGATAATCTTTGGGAACAACCGGATGTTATTCTGCCGGTCAGTATCACTGCGCATGCGCTAGCAAACTCGATCGCAAAGAAATGTTTCGGATTTGTGTAGGGTACATTGTGACAGCAAACGAGCAGGTGATCGAGCAAGTGTCTGATACAACAGCATTGTGTTCGTATGGAGCGTGTTTGGAGTGAACACCAGAGAAGAAAGCGTATCTGTAATGGCGGCCTCCGGATCATATCCGGATTAAAAAAAATATATATATTTATTTGTACCCATGTATAATGCGCACCTGAGGTAAATTTTAGATTCTAGGCGTCGCCGTATGTCACCTTAAATGGTGACTTAGCTGCAGTGAGGAGACCATAAGCTATTTTGGCTGGCCAGAGATGCCTCAGTTTCTGCAAGGTATAGCAACTTAGAATATAGAAGGGAGCAGCTGTTGTTATGCAGGGGAAAGCGTCTTCTACATGTCCTTCTTAGGACATTTGGGAGCAACGAGTAGACTAAAATACGAACAGCAGCTGCACCCCAAGTCATGACATCAACGGTTCGGGCAGGTATAAGATAGGCTTGTCTGTCAGAGGGGGGAGCTTTTTTGGGGCGAACATCTGTGCCGTCGAGAGCTGAACCATCTTTGCTTTTGGGGCCACTCAAACTTTTGGAGAGACATCACTTTGACATCGGTTGAATAAAATCTTTTCCCAATCAGCCGTGTGTCACTGGAGTGCTTGGCCGGGACAGCCATTGTCCACCGAGTGTTTTTGGAGACCAGCGAAACAACAAAGACCATTCACCACATTTTTGGCGTCACGAACAGGATTCGTGTTCCCCCGGGGAATTCGCGCCCGCTTCCTGAGCGAGAATCCAGCGGTCGACCAGCGGCTGTCATTAAGGTGAGATGCTTCGCCCGCAGCTGCCGCGATATGCTCGGTTCTTGGACATGTGGGGGGTCGGCCCCTTGAGGGGGGCAGTTACAACTGAATCTGATGTGGCCATGAGCTGTCTCGGGAGTAAGTTGTCTCTCCCAGTCAAAAAGTCGTCATAATTCGACTTTCGAAGGGGGAGTGGCCCCAAATAGAAGCAGCAAAGGAAAAATAAAATAAAAAATAGAAAATAAATAAAAAATAAGAAATAAAAAGTGAACAGTAACTTAGAACTTAATGGGGAATGTGCACAGTGGAGTGAGTGACATGTCTGGTGAGAATGATGAATGATGAAAAAGAAAAAAGCCCGAAGTAGTGTGGCTCGTGACGGGACAGGTTGTCAGGGACATCGCTGTTGACCGTCACAATAAAAGAATGGTAGAAAGTCCCATAAAACGTGGACTTTAGTTTGGCGACAGATCCGATGGAGGATAGAAATTTTAGCTGTGTGAATGAGGCGAAAACACAGATACGATTGAACACTGTTGCGACAGGAAACGACCCGCCCCAGATGCAGTTCCTGGAAAAGCCGAGACACTGCAGTCGCACTCAGTGGCCGTACGGGCCAAGTGCGCACCTGTGGAGAGTTTCGGTGGCCGGGTTAGTCTCCGTCAAAAGTCCGACAAAAAAGGGAGGCTTGCGCTGACCGCGTTTGGCAAATAGGAAAAGTGCGCAGCCTTGGCATCCGTAACTGTGAGCATGAATGTGGAAGTGACCCGGTCAGACCCTTTTTTTTAAGGGTGCCGAAGTGGTCCGGTCAGACCCAGTTATGGGTGCCGAGATCCGGTCAGATTTTAAGGGTACCGAGGAAAATAAAGCGCGCGTAAGCCACGTCGTTTGGACACTGATCGAATTAGAAGTGTGTGGGGGTTACAAGGCTCCTCGATTTAAACGCTGGTGCAAGAAAATGGCAGAGTAAACTCGGTGGGCTGTTATTTTTGAATACCGAGGTAGCTGGTGCGTCATCGCGGCAACGGTCCGATCCCGATTTGTCGAGGCGCACTGTAATAGCATGCACGTCTGTCAAAGTTTGATAAATTTGAGCCGGCGACAAAACCGCTATTGGACGAAGGTTTTGTGCGGCTGCTGTGTGAAAAATGGAAAACGTGGAAAAGAGGCCTCCGGGGGGTTTAGTAGTGATATAACAAGTAATTTGTGTGCACACTTAAGTTAAATTCTGCAGAATAAAGGGGAAATATACAGCGCTATTAGGAACGAAACGAAACGAAACAAAAAGTTAGGTAAGACGTGCGTATTTGTCAGTGCATCTGCTCTGATGACAGTTAAAATGACCAAACTGCTCAACAGCAGTTGGAAAGAAGCAAAATGTGGAATGGATTCGAATCCCGTTGTATGTCTTTTGTGTCCGTGTGTAATCTTTGTGAACTCTGTCAGCTTAATGTTGTCTGTTTGAGCTTCCAAATGAATGGACGCTTGATGTGTGTACTTGTTGGGCCCCGTAAGTGTGTGTGTAGGTGTGTGTGCGTGCGTGTTTGTGTGGGTGCGCGCGTGTCCGTAAGTATGTGGGTGTGTGAATGTGCTCATGAGCGCGCATGGGGGTGAGTTTGAGTGTTTGGAAAACCACCAAAAATAACGGATAGTAGAGTGCGCTCTCGTTGCTCTGGGGCGCGTGCACGCCTGCGGTGCCCGCGCGCGGGGGGGAGATCTGGCGGTGGGTAGGGCAGGGAGTGGCCAACCTGTATCTGCCCACTGTGTTTAAGGCTGGCCCCTCCCCGCGCGGTGATGCCGAGGCGGGGCGCAGGGCCGAAGTTATGCCCAATTAAGGGGGCCTGCCCTGCCAGCAACGAGAGAAACTATGATAGAATGGTGGAAGACGGAATGCTGAAGGAGCAAAAGAATGCATGACCAACTGGAGAAATAGGAGCATGCGTGTGTTACCCAAATACGACACTAATATAGATGTGCATGTAAGTTGAGACAACAAGTTGTGGCTGAAGAGGGTAGCCCCCTCGTAAATAATGGGGGACCCCATTAAGGCCAGCTGGCGCCACCTTTAGCATTCTGAAAGGAATGGCAAGGTAGAACTGAAGAAGAGCCCAACTTGTTAATTTAAGTTGTGAAGGAGGACAAATTTAAAACAAATTAGTGATACTGCTCTGTTTCTTTGGAACTCTCCTCAATACTTCTGATTTTCTGTTTGCATAAAAAACCTGAGACGGCAGATACATCCGTTTTCTCCAGGAGGACAAAGAGACACAGACTGAACTTACCGGTCGTCTGGAGAAGAGCTTCGTGGAGCGCCGCATCCAAAATTCTTAAGGCCAGTGTGATTTATCCACAAACTCTTGCAGTTCACTCTCACCAGCAATCAAAGGATTGCATAGCAGACTGACAACAGACTGATCATCATAAAGATTGTGAATAACTGTTTTTCAGACAAATCATCATCTCAAACATAAGTCGAGTGCTGGTACAGGAATAGTGCGTGCGAGTACACCGAATTAAATATCAAGAAAGCGCATGACAATACGGTCCTAAGGGTCGCATCTGAAGTTGGCAAAATCTTATCTCAATTGTTTAATTGACACTGAATTAAAAAAAAAAAAAAAAAAAAAAATGGGAGAAAGGAGCTTTGCAAGCCCAATAATGACTACCCCCATAGAGGTGGTGTTGAGAAACAACCCGCTTATCAAGGGGGTCAAAGAAATATCTAAGAGATGGAATAAGAGATGGCCGGATATTGAAAGGCCTTGGCCGGTGGAAGGGACTTTTAACAGGGAAGTAATCGAGACTATACGAATACTTGTATCAGCATACAAGGCAGGAAATAAAAAAGGAAAAATAGGAGAAAAAAGGAAGGAAAAAAGAGAATGGGAATTGGGATTGTTGAAAATATTTGACGAAGAAGGACTCAAATTGAACCGAGAGTTCAAACAGAAAAAAGAGAAAATGACAGCTGAAATGCTGAAAAATGTGGAGGAAGCTAGGAAATTAATGGAAAAAGCAAACACGCCTTTTTCACATGTGTCCCCTGTTAAGAATCCCCCACCGTATGATGCGAGTGAAAACAACGGTAATGTCTATCCACAACTCCCGATAATCAACCAAGAAGGAAGTTACCAGCTGGAGACGGAGGATAAAGACATTGTCGAAACAGGAAGAGCGAAGACAACCATCATCATGCACCCCAGCCCTACCCACAAAAGAAATAAAACACGATTTGCGAAGCAAGGCACCTCTGACTACACCAGAAAGGAGGCGCGGTATGACAGCCAGAGTGACGCTGAAGGAGCAGCTGGGGGTTACGCCCCCATAATTAAAAGCATCTTAAAACGAGCGGAGGAAAAAGGACGCACTCCAGGGAAAAAGATTAGGACAAAAACATATTTTAGCAGTACCGACAGTGGGAGCGACAGTAGTGATGACGAGTGGGGCGGCAAGGTCCCAACGCCCACCTCATGCTCCACCCCCATGGCTATAGAGGATTGGAGACGAACGGCTTTAATAAGCATTAAGACCAAGAAAAAGCAATGCCTGGAGGAATTGGACTGGTGTGGGGAGCCCAGGGAGCAAGAGGAGCTGGAAGAAGAATTGCAAATATTAGAAGTTGCTGAACGCGAGCTGAAGAAAGAAGCATCCAAGCTACCGGCGAATCCTTTAAGGCATGGGCGAAAATTAAGGGGAGCACATACAATTCTGCCAGTGTTGGTAAGAGGACAACAGCTGGAATACAAGCCATGGCAGAATTCCGACATGTCAGCCATCCTTGAGAAGCTGCCCACCATTCAGGATGGAGCACACCCTTGGATATCCAAGTTGGAGGAGTGCATGGTGGGGACGCAGTTTGCGGTAGGCGACATCAAGAGGCTCCTGGCTAATGTGGTAGGTCCATACCATGAAAGACCTTTTGGGAAAAGCAGGGCTACATCAATTTACCACAACATCAGCGAATGACTCCGACCTGTTTGCAGCAGTCCGAGGCCAGATGTGGGGAGCACTGAAGGCAGCTTATCCGACCAATGCAAACCCCGATAACATTGTGATCGAACCCCTGGGACCGATGGAGAATGCACGCTCATACGTGGCAAGAGCGCATCAAACTTGGAGACACATTACTGGAAACGACCCGGACACAACCCAAATGGAAAAATCTATCTTGCGGGATAAGATCCAGAAGGGCCTGCCCCTGCAAGTGAGGAGTAAACTGGCTGAAGTAGTGGGACTGGGAAACATGACGACTAATGTCTACACCGATCACGTAGCTCATCAAGTTGATTGGTTCCGCAAGAAGGAGATGGCCCAAAAGGAACAAGACCAAGAAGTGGTGAGGAGGCTGAACCAGGTGCAACTCGCGGACAATAAGAAGGAGAAGAAGCAGACGGTCGTGGTGCAAGCTCCACCGCAACAAATCATATTACAGCCCACGACCCCGCCTGGACAACCGCCGCAGTCAGCTATGGCAGTGCCCTTCAGTCCAGCCCCTCAATGGGGAAATAGACAGACCCATCTCTGGGGAGCCAAAGCCCGTGGAGACAAAGGATGGGCAGGAAGGCCGAATCTCCCGGGGGGCCTACAACAAAGACCTACTGTGTGTTACAATTGCGGGAAACCAGGCCACATGGCTCGCCACTGCGACAGACCCAACAACAGCTCCCCTGGAGGTGGCTTCAGAGGGGGCGTCAAACAACGAGTCCAAATGCCCCAAGGCCCGGCACACCCCTTTGGGGGCCCGGAGCCCGGATTTTAGGGGTGCCCAGAGTGCCCTAAGGGGGGATGTCAGCTGGTAGTGTCAGGTCCGGAACAGGAGCCAATAATAACAGTGAAAGTAAATGATCAACCATTAACAGCTATGGTTGACAGCGGAGCTGCTTTCACTTGTATCCGGCCCGAAGACGCTACACATCTCCCCATGTCCGGTCATTTCGTGCGGACAATAGGGTTCGAGGGTATTAAACAGCTGATCCCTTCCACAAGACCAGTAAAGCTCTGCTGGCAAGACCACACGATAAGAATACCAGTCCTGGTGTCAGACCGTACACCTATTGCCCTCCTTGGCAGAGATGCTTTGTGTGGATTAAACTGCACCATAAAGTGTTCCCCCGATGGATGTGAGATTGAAATCCCATACCAAGCGTGCCATCAGGTGATGATGCTGTCAGAGTCCAGGAAGTCAACACCCACTGTATTTTGGGTGGGTAAGATCAGCGACGACCTGTTGAAACCATACAAGAAATGGGAAAAGTTTATCCACTCCAATAAACCAGGAGCAAGGACCCCCGAGTACCCGTTTCACTGTACATTACAATACCACAAAGACCTAACGCAGGCCCAGGCAGAAGAGTGGTTACGTCGGCAACCCCATGGAGTGCAATTGAATGGGACTTGTATCGTCCTGGGACCACAGGGAGTGGCCATGAAGATACAGAGAGACATATACATCAACAAGGAATTCAAGGTCAAAAATAGCATCCCACATGTGACCTTGTTGGTGGCAGAGGACTGTGAGCAGCAACATGTGGGGGAGATGATGGTGGAGGCGGAGAGGCGCAAGTTTTCCCCGCTGGAAGGAAACGTTGCGCTGTGGGTGAGCGCTGATAAGCAGTATATGAAGATCATGATCTCAGCGCACGGACACGGACAACCACAAACGGTGCAGCTGTCGCACGACTCCATCCTCAGTATGGCGACTGATCAACTCAAAGAGGACATGTTGCGGCAGGTCCCTGACTACCTGTGGTCGCGCCATAGTACAGATATTGGACTTGTAAAATCAGCGCAACCGGTAAAAGTGGATGTTCGGCCAGGCTGTAGGCCGCCGTGGAAAACACAGTATCCACTGAAAGAGGAAGCAGTTCAAGGGATCGAGACACAGATTGAAGGGCTGCTCGTGGCAAATGTGTTAAGAATAACGCAGACCCCTCTTAGTAATACGCCAATATTGCCCTTGAAAAAACCTGACAACACCCATCGGCTGGTACATGATCTTCGAGCAGTGAACGAGGTGGTAATTGACAATGTAGCCGATGTGCCGGATCCGCACACCCTGCTGGCACAGATACCGCCGGATGCTGAGTGCTTCTCAGTGGTGGACCTTTGTGGCGCCTTTTTCAGTGTCCCACTCAGCTGTGAATCACAAGGACTGTTCGGGTTTACATTCAAGGGGCAGTTTTATCAATATCAGAGACTTCCTATGGGCTATAAACATAGCCCTCATGTGTTTAACAAAGTGTTAAAAGATGACCTCGAAGGGCTGGAACGACAGGTGCAGAGCACTGTTATTCAATATGTGGACGATATTATTGTCTGTGCCGTAGATGTTGAAACGTGTCACAAAGACTCAATCAGACTGTTGCAAATTTTGGCAGAAAATGGTCATAAAGTGTCCCAAAAGAAATTGCAATACTGTAAAAAACAAGTTGACTATTTGGGTCAGAAAATATCATATGGACAGAGACGTATCTCAGATGGCCATTTGGAGGCGATACGGACGGCTCCGAAACCCAGAACCGTCAGGCAAATGTTAACATTTCTGGGAATAGCGGGCTATTCGGCCTCCTGGGTCGAAGAATACGCCAAATTGGTAGGGCCGCTAAGGGCTATGATCAAAGACACAGGCAATAATGACCTCCACGCAACACTGGATTGGACACAGGATGGCCTTGTGGCGTTTGAAACAACCAAGGCAAGGTTGCAAGAGGCCCCGGCATTGGCTTTACCAGACTATTCCAAAAATTTCGTGTTATTCACGTCAATCTCAGCAGGGGGAAAGTTTGCGTGTGCGATTCTTTGTCAATTTGCATGCCATGGCGAGAACGGGAGATTGCATGGAAGGCTTATGGGTTCGATGCCTTGGCATTACCTGGGGTCGATGAATGGGCAGGAAGGAACATGTGGTATCAACTGATGGTGCATTCGATTAAATCGTCTAAGGCGGTGAGTGGGCCGTGTTTAGTAAGAGTGAAATCACCAAGTACGCTTAAGGCCGTGTTCCAGACCATACCGGTGCCGGTATCCGACAATTGCCAGCTTAGATTATTGCTTTGGTTGGTATACGAACAGTCGTGGAAGGCACCTGAAACCGACGCGCAGGTCAGGAAGATTTTCAAGCCCACAGGGGAGTGCGCCTGGATAAGCGAACTTCCCTACTTGGATTTGCTCGCCGTGCATGAGGACATCCAAGTCGCGGTGCCAGAATCCATAGATGTGCCATCTGTAAAGGTGCCCACCTGTTTTTGCTCTAATGTGACACATGGAGGGCCGGGGGTGCCTATGGGGGTGGCAGACTGCGACTATTACTCCATGCAATTCCCAGGAGAAGCATGGGGGCAGAGGGGAGCCGTCCATCCGGTGACCTTTGCTCTACCAGACTCCTATCAGGCGATTACTGTGATGGTGGCGAATCGCACGGTGCCTGGGAACACGACTGTAGGGAATCTTAGAGACATCTGGTGGGTTTGTGGAACTAGAGCTTATTTGTTTTTGCCGTATGGATGGATGGGTTGCTGCTATTCTGCCACCCTGAAGCTTCCGTTCGAGGTGTTGGCGATTAGGAAGGGCCACAAGCCTGAGGAGAAGGCTTTTAGGGAGGTCCCTAGTAGGGCTAAGAGGGAGATGGCAGCGTTTCATACTACGGACGCGTATCATTGGAGAATTAGCTTGGGAGAAAAATGGGGCCTTGGGATTTTTCCCTGGTATGGGGTCACATTTTTGGCAGATCACATTGATAACATCACGTATACCCTTCAGGGGTTCGCGAATGAGACGATCAAGGGTTTCAGACAGTTGTCGCTTACCCAAAGGAGCCATCGGCTGACTCTGCTTAAACACGACATGGCTTTGGATTATATCTTGGCAAGGCAAGGGGGGTTGTGCGTAGCCCTAAATTTGACGGACGACGCTTGCTACACTTTGATCCCAGATAACACTGACAACATCACCAGTATCATCGACGCGCTTAGAGTCATTCGGGATTCTTTTGGGCCGTCTGAGGGCGCTGGTTGGTCAGCGACGGGGTGGATACAGGATAGACTGGGACCTGTGGGAACGATAGTGGCGCAGGTGCTGGGGGCACTCGGGATATCGCTGTGTGTAATGTTTTGTTTTTGCACTGTGATATTGACTTGTGCAAAGGCCATGATATTACGGTGGATAGGTGTGGTAATGCCGAGGGACCAGACCCAGATGCCGTTACTCCCGTTCGACCGCGATGCAGATCTGAAATGCGCGGATGGGATGCTAATAAATGATAGGTACTCGGATTAAATTTAACAGATTGGCGACGTGAGTACAAAGGTAGGGAGGACTGAGAGTAGCGATAGAAAACACTAAAAATAAATAAAGGACCGGGGATAGGACAGTGATGTGAGCGGAAAACCAGGTGTAGGGAACAAGAACACAGCACCAATGTCTTGGTATTCCGATTTTCAATTTTCTTTTGCTGTGTTGCATGATTCCAGTGTGATGTGGTCCACCGTACAGTGTTGCCCGGCCCTTGACAGACTTTACCACCTTCGTTATGTCAAAGTTGCATGTGTGCTTTGTGTTTCGTGCCATTGCCATCACTGGATACTGGCAGAAGTTCTCATTCGTTGCAGAACCCCTGGATGTGGACCGGGGCCGTGCAAGGGACTCTATGGACAGTGAACTGGACATAAGGACTTTGTATGGACAGCAGGCCCTGGGCAGGGGTACCTGGCACGACCCACCATGGGAAGATTCGGTGGACTGGACTCTGCCTCAGCACGCACTCACACATGAGAAGGGGGGCTACATTTCGGGGTTTTGAGTCGATAAGCATGTTTTGATACCTCTTTGTTGTATACCTCGTTGTTTTGTTCCGTTTTTATACCTCCTTTTGTTAAATCATGGCATGTTGATTAGGTGGCGATGCGACTTGACCGTTTGGCAGTCGTTGAACGTGTCATTTCTTTTTCTTACTGTTCTGTGAGCTCATACTGTTTTGTGATGTGTGCCAGGACTCCTTGTTACCTGGCTGACGCCAGGTGGAGGGAATCACTGGGGTTGTTAGGAAGGGCCTCCCTCTTTTTCCTTGTCATTAGACTGGCAGTTTTTTTCTCGAGGGAGGGCCGACAGCTTTTTGGGGTTTCTAACGGACCACGCCAAATTCATTACTTCCCAAATTATCGATGGTGTTACGGTATTACCTAAGGGGGGTGGTTATCGTCATTTGGAGGAGGTGGACTTCAATTATCTTTATTTGTGGTTCCTGTGAGGCCTCAGGTTGCTGTCGAGGAGCAGTTGGATACCTAAAGAGTTTGAGCTTTCCTAGACAATGTAACCTTGCGTAGCATGTCTTGAGCGTGATTTAGGCTGCGATTTTCTAGGCCGTATTGTAGACGTGACTGTGAAATTTGGTTGGGTGAAGATTTTTGGATGTTTACCGATGTCATCTTTCTTTTTCGGACCGTTTTCGGGACATTTATAACGTCCCGGAGGGGGGAATGAGGTAAATTTTAGATTCTAGGCGTCGCCGTATGTCACCTTAAATGGTGACTTAGCTGCAGTGAGGAGACCATAAGCTATTTTGGCTGGCCAGAGATGCCTCAGTTTCTGCAAGGTATAGCAACTTAGAATATAGAAGGGAGCAGCTGTTGTTATGCAGGGGAAAGCGTCTTCTACATGTCCTTCTTAGGACATTTGGGAGCAACGAGTAGACTAAAATACGAACAGCAGCTGCACCCCAAGTCATGACATCAACGGTTCGGGCAGGTATAAGATAGGCTTGTCTGTCAGAGGGGGGAGCTTTTTTGGGGCGAACATCTGTGCCGTCGAGAGCTGAACCATCTTTGCTTTTGGGGCCACTCAAACTTTTGGAGAGACATCACTTTGACATCGGTTGAATAAAATCTTTTCCCAATCAGCCGTGTGTCACTGGAGTGCTTGGCCGGGACAGCCATTGTCCACCGAGTGTTTTTGGAGACCAGCGAAACAACAAAGACCATTCACCACACACCCCAGATTTTAGGACAATAAACTAGTTAAATTTTGCGCATTATACATGGAAAAAAACCGGTACTTGTATTTCTTCTGCAGACAAGAGGAAGCCCAGCGCATTGATGAGGAGCTCTTCAGTCAGTACGGCTTCAGTTTGGACCAGCTGATGGAGCTCGCAGGGCTCAGTTGTGGTACCACCATCACAAGAGTGAACCACACTGTCCTTCCAGAATGATCATAATGTGAATCTAAGCATCTTCTGCTATTCCTCCCCCGGTTGGGGAGCGTCGGAAGCGGTGTGCGAGGAGGCTGAAGCCAACTCGGCTCGCCCGGCCGTGCCTTCCATTCTTCTGGCGAATATTCGATCGCTGGACAACAACATGGTTGACATTCGCCTGCTGAGATCTACGAACCGGACAGTGCGTAACTGCTGTGTGCTCGTGTTCACTGGGACTTGGTTGACCGTCAACATTCCGGACTCTGCTGTACATCTGGAGCGGCTAGCGGGCGGACCGGGCCATTGTACGAGGGGGAACATCGCGAGAAGGTGGAATGCGCGTCTACATCCGTGACGAATGGTGCCGGGACTCTGTAGTGGGATGCAAGCACTGCTCGCCACTGGCGGAGTTTGTGATCTCCAGGCTGTTGGGGTCCTGAACTCCTTCCCCTTCTGAGTGGCGTCCTGTTAGAGTTAGGGTTAGGGTGCGAAAGGGACTCCAGTCGGATCCGGGTCTGCTGGAGCTCCTCGTGTGCCGTGCAGCTGAAATTGATCTCAACAGGTTAGTCGTTACTGGAAAATGTGTAAATTTTGTAAGATGTGCGATGTTCCACTGTGACACATCCACAGACCTCATCTCCTTTATTGCTGAGTCGGACATATTTGCCGTCCTGCTCCACCTCATCCACGGTGACCTGCCCGCTAGCAGAGGCCTGCTGGGTGATGGGAGTACGAGTCACAGCGCTTCCGGCGAAGCTCGAAGCCTCGCTGTCCGTGTCGTTGGGACGCTTCCTCTTCCCGCTGGCCGACGTGGTCGAGCGTACCGTGCGGACAAACGTGGAGACATTAATTGCTATGAGAGGAAAAGTTGTGGTATGTTTGTAAGCCACACACACCTCTCCTCCTCGCTGTCAAGCACCTACCTGTAGGCAATTATCTCCATATCCAGCACTAGCTTGACATCCATTAGCTCCTGATACTCATCCAGCTCCTGTAGGCACTTATCTCCAGATCCAACGCTAGCTTGAAATCCATTAGCTCCTGATACTTATCCAGCTTCTGTTCCAACCGCTCCCTCATGTCGACCATTTCTCGGTCTTTCTCCCTGAGGAGGTCTCTCTTTGGAGACAGAGCCTCCTCCAGATCTTTCACTTTTGCATCACGGGCTGCAAGCTAGTGTCAACACAGACTTTTTAAACTTTTGCAGCTGAGACAGATTCTAAGGTCCAAATGATAAATGGTTACCTCTTTTTGAAGGTAGAGTTTAATTTGAAGTTCATGCTGGCTTTGCATCTTCATCAAGGCTTCGGGCAGTTTACTTTCATAATCTTCCTGGGGGGCGTTTTCAAAATCCACCATGCGAAACTCGTGCCGGCGTTTGACCTTGCGCAACTCCTACGTGAGACGTGAGAATGACTCAGCTTTATTCTCATGAATTAAAAATAAGCGATAGTGATGATAATCGTGTAATAAACTGGGAATATGGAAAATGGATGGACGCAGTCAAATGTGCTATTTATGTTGATATGCGACTATGGCAGACATGGGCAAACTACGGCCCGCGGGCCACATCCGGCCCACGGGGCCGTTTAATCCGGCCCGCCAAACCTGAATAAAGTGTATTATAAATGTTTGGGGGGGTCATTTTCCCTACAATTACTATGTTTCCCCAGTAGATGGGAAAGCGCCCGCCCGCCCGCGCATTTACTCCCGGGAGCCGTCAGAAAGCTCGGTGCACACTCACAAGTACATGTGCGTACTCAGTAGTACGTAGTCATTTCATCTATCAGTGCCGAATTTTGAGTGTAGGCTGTGACGTCAATATTCTCGTACTTCGCGTGCTGAGTTTTCAGATACAGTTTTAAGCTAAAGCCACCCACAAACCTTCCCCTGGAATCCTTCTATTAAAATGAGTCGCCCAAGAAAAAGCAAGGTGGACACAGTGCCGAGTGTTTAAAAGAGAGTGGCCAATTTGGCTCGACGTACGCGACGTGACGTTCAGCCACATGAACGTCAACAAAGCCAGTCACAGATCTAGGTTAACGGACCGACACCTCGGCTCTATCCTAAGAATTTTCTTTCGGTATGGCGCCGTAAGTGGCTGCCTCCCAGCAGTGTTCTCTCTTTTCCTCTTTATTTCTTTCTTTTCTCCTTTTTCTTTCTGTCTTTTTGTCCATTCGGCGATGCTGGTGCCTTCTACCGCACCTCGGTATCTCTTCGGATCGGATATTTTGTATTATTTTTTTTTCTTCCTGGGACCGGGATCATCGGTCGAGACCGGCGTAACTCTACGGCGGCTTCCTGCTTATCCGGGCAGTGATGACCGGGTCCCTCGCCTTGGCCTTGCAGCCGCAACCCCTGTGGGGAGTCCGCTCCCTCGTGCTCGTCGGAACCAACGACTTTCGCCATGCTAGCCCCGTGGTGACCATCTGCACGTGCACCCGACTGGGTGCCCAGGACGCTGCTCACACGTTTGCCTGCTTTGTGATGTTTTTCACCGATTCACGACCACGGTCCATTGGGCGCCGTTGAACTGGACTGCCCCTACACCTGTCTATGGACCCCGTGGAGGCTATTTAGTGTGTTTTGGGGTGTTCTCTTGTATTGAGGGGTGCTGGTTGGCCACAGTTACTTTTTTTCCTTTGTTTTGCTTTGATGGCTTTTATCTTGAGCACTTTCTGGCTTTCTTTGTGGCGCTGTTGTGTGGCAGCCTTATGAGAGCCTGTTGAGTTGCGCTCATGCCATTTGTGCGTCTTTTGTATACCCACTCTGTGGTATGAATACTGCTGGGGCCTGAATTTCTCCACCCCTGGGGATCAATAAATATTCAATCAATCAATCAATCAATCAACAAATTTTACCCCAGACTATGATGCACTGGCAAAAAAGGGAAACCAACAATACTATTGATTTCTTTATTTAGATGTATTCTTTCACTGATTCTTCAAGATGATGTATTTGGTCAGAATGTTTGCCGTTGGATGTGATGTTGCCTCATTAGATAAACATATTTCATAAATCTGACCTGCAGGCCCTGAAGTGATGGAAAATGTTATACATCATAACAATGTCGTATTTAATAAGAATCACTGATAGTAGTTTTTTGGTGAAATATTTTTTTAATGCTGTTAATAAATGCATTTGTTTTCAAAAAATCCATGCTAAAAGTAAAAAGCTTTTATGCAATGACCTTTACATGTCATTTATATGACCTTTACACACAAACACTACATCCATCTGCTCCTGGTTCGGCCCCCCGGTCAAAATTTAGAACCCAATTCGGCCCGCAAGTCAAAAAGTTTGCCCGCCCCTGGACTATGGGATGGTTAACTGGAAGTCCAATGTTGAGCTGCAATTAGTCACGAGGAGGATTTTCCTTGGGGTGTGGCCCCAGCAGCAAAGCATTTATGTCAGCACTAATATCCAGCATCCATTTTGTTGTTGGCATATTTTTGATAAAATGGCCGGGCCTCACCTTGCTTTCAGCTCCTTGATTTCCTCCCTCAGCTTGCTCACCTCCAGCTCCAGACGTGCGCGCTCTTTGGCCTCAGAGTCCAGAGTCGCACGGGCATCCGCCAGCTCCGTCTCGAAAACGGCCTTCAGGCCCGTCAGCTGCTGGGACACCTCTGTTTCGGATTCAGTGATGCGCAAAAGCAAGCCGGCGTTCCCCACTTCCCGGGAACGGGCGTTGTCGACGTAAATGCCCAGAAGGTCGTTGAGCTTGCGGAGATCTTCCACCTCCTGGGAGAGGGCGTTGTTTGCACCTTGAGGAATGTTTTCTGGGGTCGCCATCTCGAGCTTGCGTCTGCTGATCCAGGAAAGACTCAGTGTCATGCATTACACCAATGCCTGATTGCACTTATCAAAGAAACTGCATAGAGGTTTCTTCAAAGTCAAACAAAGGTTCCTTTGTAAATACACATGAAAAAAAACAACTCACTTTTTGCAATGGTTCAAAGAAACTATGCAACGGATGGATCCTAAGGGCGGCTCGGTGGGGCACTGGGTAGCACGTCCGCCTCACAGTTAGGTGGGTGCTGGTTCGATTCCACCTCTGGCCCTACCTGTGTGGAGCTTCCTCCCTCAGCTTGCTCACCTCCAGCTGCAGACGGTCGTTGAGTAGGGGTGTAACGATACATCGATACACATCGATTAATTCATATAATGCTCTACGATTTATTGGCATCGATGCTAAAGGTAAACATCGATTTATATCGCCGTGTTTGACCTCGGACATTAGACGCGACTTTATTTTGAAATCCAGTTCATTGTTGCTTGCTTCCTCTTTCCGGGAGCAGGGAGCACAGGGCTCGAAGCTTATTTTTTGCCCAAGTTGCCCTCGGGCAAGTTGGAGAAAATTTTACTTGCCCGAAACAAAATTTTACTTGCCCGAATTTTTTTGGAGTGGATTTTTACTTGCCCGACACATTTTTGCAATAAAAAAGACAACACTATAAGTTTTGCCTTCATATGCCTTCGTATCCGCCAACCGGAAACAAGCTCTGCTGGTGCGCAGGCGCAGAAGAGCCAGGGACGGGTGAGAGAGCATGCATTTAATTACGAAGCGCTTTGCCGTTATCAATGTATTGCAGACTTACACGAGAAACTAACCGCTCCCTAGAAAACAAAATGTCGGACCAGAAGCGGCAGAAGTTGCGAGAAATTATGCACAAAATCGTCTTTTTACAGCTTGAAAACATGGTATTATGGCAGGGCAAGTTCGGGCAAGTGAGGAAAAAATTCTACTTGCCCGTCTGCCATCGCTACTTGCCCCGGGCAATCGGGCAATCGTTAGTTTCGAGCCCTGCTGTCTCATCTGCAAAAGTCTAAAAAGTCTGTGTTGACACTAGCTTGCAGCCCGTGATGCAAAAGTGAAAGATCTGGACGAGGCTCTGTCTCCAAAGAGGGGACACCATGCGTAGCCTCCTCGGGGAGAAAGACCGAGAAATGGCCGACATGCGGGAGCGGATGCACCAGCAGCTGGATGAGTATCAGGAGCTAATGGAGTTGGAAAACGCCCCCCAGGAAGATTATGAAAGCAAACTGCCCGACGCCTTGATGAAGATGGGAAGCCGGCATGAACTTCAAATTAAACTCTACATTCAAAAAGAGGTAACCATTTATCATTTGGACCTTAGAATCTGTCTCATCTGCAAAAGTCTAAAAAGTCTGTGTTGACACTAGCTTGCAGCCCGTGATGCAAAAGTGAAAGATCTGGAGGAGGCTCTGTCTCCAAAGAGGGGACACCATGCGTAGCCTCCTCGGGGAGAAAGACCGAGAAATGGCCTACATGCGGGAGCGGATGAACCAGCAGCTGGATGAGTATCAGGAGCTAATGGAGTTGGAAAACGCCCTCCAGGAAGATTATGAAAGCAAACTGCCCGACGCCTTGATGACGATGCGAAGCCAGCATGAACTTCAAATTAAACTCTACCTTCAAAAAGAGATAACTATTTATCATTTGGACCTTAGAATCTGTCTCAGCTGCAGAAGTTTAAAAAGTCTGTTGACACTAGCTTGCAGCCCGTGATGCAAAAGTGAAAGATCTGGAGGAGGCTCTGTCTCCAAAGAGGGGACACCATGCGTGGCCTCCTCGGGGAGAAAGACCAAGAAATGGCCGACATGCGGGAGCGGATGCACCAGCAGCTGGATGAGTATCAGGACCTAATGGAGTTGGAAAACGCCCCCCAGGAAGATTATGAAAGCAAACTGCCCGACGCCTTGATGAAGATGTGAAGCCAGCATGAACTTCAAATTAAACTCTACCTTCAAAAAGAGATAACCATTTATCATTTGGACCATAGAATCTGTCTCAGCTGCAAAAGTCTAAAAAGTCTGTGTTGACACTAGCTTGCAGCCCGTGATGCAAAAGTGAAAGATCTGGAGGAGGCTCTGTCTCCAAAGAGGGGACACCATGTGTAGCCTCCTCGGGGAGAAAGACCGAGAAATGGCCAACATGCGGGAGTGGATGCACCAGCAGCTGGATGAGTATCAGGAGCTCATGGAGTTAGAAAACGCCCCCCAGGACGATTATGAAAGCAAACTGCCCGACGCCTTGATGAAGATGCAAAGCCAGCATGAACTTCAAATTAAACTCTACATTCAAAAAGAGGTAACCATTTATCATTTGGACCTTAGAATCTGTCTCATCTGCAAAAGTCTAAAAAGTCTGTGTTGACACTAGCTTGCAGCCCGTGATGCAAAAGTGAAAGATCTGGAGGAGGCTCTGTTTTCAAAGAGGGGACACCATGTGTAGCCTCCTCGGGGAGAAAGACCGAGAAATGGCCGACATGCGGGAGCGGATGCACCAGCAGCTGGATGAGTATCAGGAGCTAATGGAGTTGGAAAACGCCCTCTAGTACAATTATGAAAGCAAACTGCCCGACGCCTTGACGAAGATGCGAAGCCAGCATGAACTTCAAATTAAACTCTCCATTCAAAAAGAGGTAACCATTTATCATTTGGACCTTAGAATCTGTCTCAGCTGCAAAAGTCTAAAAATCTGTGTTGACACTAGCTTGCAGCCCGTGATGCAAAAGTGAAAGATCCGGAGGAGGCTCTGTCTCCAAAGAGGGTACACCATGCGTAGCCTCCTCGGGGAGAAAGACCGAGAAATGGCCGACATGCGGGAGCGGATGAACCAGCAGCTGGATGAGTATCAGGAGCTAATGGAGTTGGAAAACGCCCTCCAGGCAGATTATGTAAGCAAACTGCCCGATGCCTTGATGAAGATGCGAAGCCAGCATGAACTTCAAATTAAACTCTACCTTCAAAAAGAGGTAACCATTTATCATTTGGACCTTAGAATCTGTCTCAGCCGCAAAAGTTTAAAAAGTCTGTGTTGACACTAGCTTGCAGCCCGTGATGCAAAAGTGAAAGATCTGGAGGAGGCTCTGTCTCCAAAGAGGGGACACCATGTGTAGCATCCTCGGGGAGAAAGACCGAGAAATGGCCGACATGCGGGAGCGGATGCACCAGCAGCTGGAGGAGTATCAGGAGCTAATGGAGTTGGAAAACGCCCCCCAGGAAGATTATGAACGCAAACTGCCCGACGCCTTGATGAAGATGCGAAGCCAGCATGAACTTCAAATTAAACTCTACATTCAAAAAGAGATAACCATTTATCATTTGGACCTTAGAATCTGTCTCAGCTGCAAAAGTCTAAAAAGTCTGTGTTGACACTAGCTTGCAGCCCGTGATGCAAAAGTGAAAGATCTGGAGGAGGCTCTGTCTCCAAAGAGGGGACACCATGTGTAGCATCCTTGGGGAGAAAGACCGAGAAATGGCCGACATGCGGGAGCGGATGCACCAGCAGCTGGAGGAGTATCAGGAGCTAATGGAGTTGGAAAACGCCCCCCAGGAAGATTATGAACGCAAACTGCCCGACGCCTTGATGGAGTTGCGAAGCCAGCATGAACTTCAAATTAAACTCTACATTCAAAAAGAGATAACCATTTATCATTTGGACCTTAGGATCTGTCTCAGCTGCAAAAGTCTAAAAAGTCTGTGTTGACACTAGCTTGCAGCCCGTGATGCAAAAGTGAAAGATCTGGAGGAGGGTCTGTCTCCAAAGAGGGAACACCATGCGTAGCCTCCTCGGGGAGAAAGACCGAGAAATGGCCGACATGCGGGAGCGGATGCACCAGCAGCTGGATGAGTATCAGGAGCTAATTGAGTTGGAAAACGCCCCCCAGGAAGTTTATGAAAGCAAACTGCCCGACGCCTTGATGAAGATGCGAAGCCAGCATGAACTTCAAATTAAACTCTACATTCAAAAAGAGGGAACCATTTATCATTTGGACCTCAGAATCTGTCTCAGCTGCAAAAGCTTAAAACGTCTGTGTTGACACTAGCTTGCAGCCCGTGATGCAAAATTGAAGGATCTGGAGGAGGCTCTGTCTCCAAAGAGGGGACACCATGTGTAGCCCCCTCGGGGAGAAAGACCGAGAAATGGCCGACATGCGGGAGCGGATGCACCAGCAGCTGGATGAGTATCAGGAGCTAATGGAGTTGGAAAACGCCCCCCAGGAAGATTATGAAAGCAAACTGCCCGACGCCTTGATGAAGATGGGAAGCCGGCATAAACTTCAAATTAAACTCTACATTCAAAAAGAGGTAACCATTTATCATTTTGACCTTAGAATCTGTCTCAGCTGCAAAAGTTTAAAAAGTCTGTGTTGACACCAGCTTGCAGCCCGTGATGCAAAAGTGAAAGATCTGGAGGAGGCTCTGTCTCCAAAGAGAGACCTCTTCGGGGAGAAAGACCGAGAAATGGTCGACATGAGGGAGCGGTTAGAGCAGAAGCTGGATAAGTATCAGGAGCTAATGGATTTCAAGCTAGCGTTGGATCTGGAGATAAGTGCCTACAGGACCTGGATGAGTATCAGGAGCTAATGGATGTCAAGCTAGCGCTGGATATGGAGATAATTGCCTACAGGTAGGTGCTTGACAGCGAGGAGGAGAGGTGTGTGTGGCTTACAAACATACCACAACTTTTCCTCTCATAGCAATTAATGTCTCCACGTTTGTCCGCACGGTACGCTCGACCACGTCGGCCAGCGGGAAGAGGAAGCGTCCCAACGACACGGACAGCGAGGCTTCGAGCTTCGCCGGAAGCGCTGTGACTCGTACTCCCATCACCCAGCAGGCCTCTGCTAGCGGGCAGGTCACCGTGGATGAGGTGGAGCAGGACGGCAAATATGTCCGACTCAGCAATAAAGGAGATGAGGTCTGTGGATGTGTCACAGTGGAACATCGCACATCTTACAAAATTTACACATTTTCCAGTAACGACTAACCTGCTGAGATCAATTTCAGCTGCACGGCACACGAGGAGCTCCAGCAGACCCGGATCCGACTGGAGTCCCTTTCGCACCCTAACCCTAACTCTAACAGGACGCCACTCAGAAGGGGAAGGAGTTCAGGACCCCAACAGCCTGGAGATCACAAACTCCGCCAGTGGCGAGCAGTGCTTGCATCCCACTACAGAGTCCCGGCACCATTCGTCACGGATGTAGACGCGCATTCCACCTTCTCGCGATGTTCCCCCTCGTACAATGGCCCGGTCCGCCCGCTAGCCGCTCCAGATGTACAGCAGAGTCCGGAATGTTGACGGTCAACCAAGTCCCAGTGAACACGAGCACACAGCAGTTACGCACTGTCCGGTTCGTAGATCTCAGCAGGCGAATGTCAACCATGTTGTTGTCCAGCGATCGAATATTCGCCAGAAGAATGGAAGGCACGGCCGGGCGAGCCGAGTTGGCTTCAGCCTCCTCGCACACCGCTTCCGACGCTCCCCAACCGGGGGAGGAATAGCAGAAGATGCTTAGATTCACATTATGATCATTCTGGAAGGACAGTGTGGTTCACTCTTGTGATGGTGGTACCACAACTGAGCCCTGCGAGCTCCATCAGCTGGTCCACACTGAAGCCGTACTCACTGAAGAGCTCCTCATCAATGCGCTGGGCTTCCTCTTGTCTGCAGAAGAAATACAAGTACCGTTTTTTTTCCATGTATAATGCGCAAAATTTAACTAATTTATTGTCCTAAAATCTGGGGTGCGCATTATACATGGGTACAAATAAATATATATATATTTTTTAATCCGGATATGATCCGGAGGCCGCCATTACAGATACGCTTTCTTCTCTGGTGTTCACTTCAAACACGCTCCATACGAACACAATGCTGTTGTATCAGACACTTGCTCGATCACCTGCTCGTTTGCTGTCACAATGTACCCTACACAAATCCGAAACATTTCTTTGCGATCGAGTTTGCTAGCGCATGCGCAGTGATACTGACCGGCAGAATAACATCCGGTTGTTCCCAAAGATTATCTAGCTGTTGGTGAGTCCGGTGGTGCGGGAGCGCAGGCTCCTGTACCTCTTCCCAGAGGGCAGATGATCAAACAAAGAGTCATATCAATATAATTTCTAGTAGTAGTGTGGTCGATTAATAAGTGGAAAGGGATGTGCAGACTACATGAATTTGTTTTCTTCAAAGTATTGTGGAACAGGATGTCCAGACAGGGAGGACATCTCAAGGCCGACGGGGAACGCGAATAACAACTCGTCGTGGTCCAGACACCTGTGCTGAGCAGGGGAAAACCCAAACGGGGAGGAGCTGGCCATCAACCATCGACCAATCACCATACAATATTTTGCATGCTTGAATATTCATATTATGTTTCTTTAAAACTGGGCAACCCAGAAGAATGTGTTGTCTTTTGATGGTCACAGAAGGCACACAAGTTTTTTGTGTTAAGGACCCGAGACCCAGGCGCCTGTATTAGCTTGCTTTGTCAGGATTACACAATTGGTCAATTCGGCCTAATTGATCTACTGGTCTTCTCTTTGACCGAACGAACTCGCAAAATTGTTAGGTGCGACATTGTGTGGATTTGGACATAACAACTCTTGTGTTAAGTGTTGATCGCAATTTGGAGTCAGATCAATAACTAAAATCCGTAGCCTAACACATTGAAAGGATTCAATGGGGAAAAAAAAGGTTCAAATAGTTGCAAGTTGCATCCTTTTTCTTTGGGAGGCGGTTCCAAGCCTTCCAGTTCAGCCCTTTCGTGATTCCACGCCCCGCGCACCACTAGTACCACGGCCCCACGTCAGATTCGGATCCAAAGTATGCAACTCGCAAAGAAGATTTCAACCTTGCCTCCTGAATTACCGTTTTTTTCCGTGGATAGTGCGCCCCCATGTATAATACGGACCCTAAAAATGGCATGCTGATGCTGAAAAAAAGCCTGTACCCATGTATAATACGCACCCAATTTTTATGAATTTTTTTTTATGATTTTTTTTTTTTTTTTTAAGTCCCAATGATCGTCACACACGCAGGGAGGCAATGGGTCCCATTTTTATAGTCTTTGGTATGGTCTTAACTAGGCTGGATGTAATCTTTTTTGTTGGCGTTGATTTCTCCGACTGCCCATAAACGCACCACCGCGCTCCGTGCGCGCACGGGAAAGAGGCGTGCGGACGTGAAAAAGCCGGCTCTGTATGGGAGAGACGTTGAAAAGGAATAAAAACAGCCTTGGAAACCAAAACTTGGTGATTTCAAGTTTCATTTCGAGGGACATTTGTCACGTCTCGTCCCCAGTTTTGCTATGTGTCTAGGTTGCCATAGTTTCTGTTCGCGTCGCCCCTCTCTTCCTGTGTCACCTCAATCGATGTAACGTGTTTTGTATTTAAGTCCTGTCTGCCCCTCGCTCACCGTCGGATCATTGCATGTGTTACTGTCATGATGTCTGTTTGCTTTCTGTTCCTGTCTTTGGTAATGTCACCCTGTCTTTTTGTTCCACGACTTTGTCGGTCAGTCCTGTTGTCGGTTTTGTTTTCTAAAAAAAAAAAAAAAAAAAAAAAATCAAAAAAAAAAATCAAAAATTTTTTGTACCCATGTATAATGCGCACCCCAGATTTTAGGACAATAAATTCGTTAAATTTTGCGCACTATACACGGAAAAAAACGGTAATATTCAGGAGACAAGGTTCAAATCAGGCAATATATGATCAATAACATTTTTGGAATTGTTCTTTTTTTTTTTTTTTTTGCAGATTAAAAAGAATGGCAACATTTTTTATTTTTTCACAAGTGGATTTAAATGGCCGATGAGGGGCATTGAACTCCAACATGTCAAGTGCTGCAATGTTCCAACTGCAGACAGAATAATAGAAAATATGAACTGTTTTTGTCTTTCAGACATTAACCCGCTCAATTATTCTCCAAAGAATAACGTAAAGCTCGAAACTAGCATCAAATAAAGTTGATCAGAGCTTGTCGCGGGTGAGAGGCGCCGCCGTGTGGTCACATAAGCAAACTACATGTTAAGATAAAAATAAAGTACAGTGCCGCACTGCACTATAGTGCAATAAAATTAAGTAAAATAAAACAAATGTAACTTAAAATGTAAAACCTGAACACATGATAAAAGCTAACTAAACCCAAACGTTGAGTTTGAGTCTTAAGTTCGAACTGGTACGTCTTCTTGAAATGACCTTAATACCTTCGTTTTGACGTCTTGCAGTAGCCGCAATGTTACACAGTTGCTAAATTCGAAAAATAGGACAAAAATGAATTCAATGATCGCTTGGGTGTAGAAATGAAACATTGCCGAAGCAGGAGTAAAACAACTCTGATAGAAAGCAAGTAAAAGTGTCAAACAGCTTAAAGATATAAAGAAAAGCGTTTGCAAAGAGTCTAAACCATATGTGTGTCAAACTCAAGGCCCGCGAGATCATTTTATATTATTGTTACTAATGGCCCGACGATATGAAGCGATGATAACACAATAAACTACAGATCCCATAATGCAGTGCTTTCGCTGCCTTGCTGAGCGTTTTTCCGCGGCAATCAGGACAAGTGCTTGTTGCTGCAAGTCATTGCGAAGCTAGCCCCTCATGATGCCGAAGAGAAAAGTTGATTCTGAAAACAAAGCCTTTAAAAAGGTTGAGTATATGTTTACTGACATTGCCGGTAAGCCCGTTTGTCTCATGTGTGGCGCTAATGTGGCTGTATTGAAAGATTTTAATCTAAGACGGCACTATGAAACAAAACATCTGGATAACCTGAAAGACCTGAATGCAGAGCAGAATGACAGAAGGTAGAAGAGTTAAAGAAAAGGTAAAGAAGAAGCTGATATTCCAGCAGACGTTTTTCACCCGTTCAAAATCACAAAGTGAAGCTGCTGTGAAAGCGAATTTTATCGTGGCAGAGGAGATCGCCAAAGCAGGTTGTTATTGCTGAAAAGCACAAATTGGTGGAGAAGAAAGATCTCAGCAACCTCAACGATAGGGGTGTAAATCGCGGGTTTTGTCACGATACGATATAATATCGATATAAAGAACTACGATACGATATTTGCCGATATCTTAAAGCCTGCTGCGATTCATTCACGATATATCGCGATATAGTCCTCTACGATCGATGTATACATTTTTTTAAATAAAAACTATAGAACAATATCCTGATTTATAACAATTCATACGCAAAATCAACAAGGTACTGCAAACTCTTTATTTAGGAAATTACAAGAGTATTGTAGTATACAAATTGCTTACTTTAACACTGAACTTTGATGTCGTGTTTTTTCTTTAAATGTGCGGCGAGATTTGTGCTCCCTGAATATTTGATCACCGCATGGCAGGATTTACAAACTGCACGTGTCTTGTTCGTTGAGCCATCTTTTCTTTGGAATCCAAAGTGCTTCCAAACGAATGACTTGAAGCCTAAAGGGGAGCCAATTTCCTCGTCTTTTTGGACACTAGCCATAGCACCAGCCCAGGAGCCGCGTACTAGTTGTCGACTCCCCTTTCACGTGCAGCAACGCCGCGCACTGCTCCCTGCTCCCGGAAAGAGGAAGCAAGCAACAATGAACTGGATTTCAAAATAAAGTCGCGTCTAATGTCCGGGGTCAAACACGGCGATATAAATCGATGTTTACCTTTAGCATCGATGCCAATAAATCGTAGAGCATTATATGGATTAATCGATGTGTATCGATGTATCGTTACACCCCTACTCAACGACCGTCTGCAGCTGGAGGTGAGCAAGCTGAGGGAGGAAACTCCACACAGGTAGGGCCAGAGTTGGAATCGAACCAGCACCCACCTAACTGTGAGGCGGACGTGCTACCCAGTGCCCCACCGAGCCGCCCTTAGGATCCATCCGTTGCAGTTTCTTTGAACCATTGCAAAGAGTGAGTTGTTTTTTTTTATGTGTATTTACAAAGGAACCTTTGTTTGACTTTGAAGAAACCTCTATGCAGTTTCTTTGATAAGTGCAATCAGGCATTGGTGTAATGCATGACACTGAGTCTTTCCTGGATCAGCAGAAGCAAGCTCGAGATGGCGACCCCAGAAAACATTCCTCAAGGTGCAAACAACGCCCTCTCCCAGGAGGTGGAAGATCTCCGCAAGCTCAACGACCTTCTGGGCATTTACGTCGACAACGCCCGTTCCCGGGAAGTGGGGAACGCCGGCTTGCGTTTGCGCATCACTGAATCCGAAACAGAGGTGTCCCGGCAGCTGACGGGCCTGAAGGCCGTTTTCGAGACGGAGCTGGCGGATGCCCGTGCGACTCTGGACTCTGAGGCCAAAGAGCGTGCACGTCTGGAGCTGGAGGTGAGCAAGCTGAGGGAGGAAATCAAGGAGCTGAAAGCAAGGTGAGGCCCGGCCATTTTATCAAAAATATGCCAACAACAAAATGGATGCTGGATATTAGTGCTGACATAATTGCTTTGCTGCTGGGGCCACACCCCAAGGAAAATCCTCCTCGTGACTAATTGCAGCTCAACATTGGACTTCCAGTTAACCATCCCATAGTCCAGGGGCGGGCAAACTTTTTGACTTGCGGGCCGAATTGGGTTCTAAATTTTGACCGGGGGGCCGAACCAGGAGCAGATGGATGTAGTGTTTGTGCGTAAAGGTCATATAAATGACATGTAAAGGTCATTGCATAAAAGCTTTTTACTTTTAGCATGGATTTTTTGAAAACAAATGCATTTATTAACAGCATTAAAAAAATATTTCACCAAAAAACTACTATCAGTGATTCTTATTAAATACGACATTGTTATGATGTATAACATTTTCCATCACTTCAGCGCCTGCAGGTCAGATTTATGAAATATGTTTATCTAATGAGGCAACATCACATCCAACGGCAAACATTCTGACCAAATACATCATCTTGAAGAATCAGTGAAAGAATACATCTAAATAAAGAAATCAATAGTATTGTTGGTTTCCCTTTTTTGCCAGTGCATCATAGTCTGGAGTAAAATTTGTTGTGGTAATTCTTAGGATAGAGCCGAGGTGTCGGTCCGTTAACCTAGATCTGTGACCGGCTTTGTTGACGTTCATGTGGCTGAACGTCACGTCGCGTACGTCGAGCCAAATTGGCCACTCTCTTTTAAACACTCGGCACTGTGTCCACCTTGCTTTTTCTTGGGCGACTCATTTTAATAGAAGGATTCCAGGGGAAGGTTTGTGGGTGGCTTTAGCGTAAAACTGTATCTGAAAACTCAGCACGCGAATTACGAGAATATTGACGTCACAGCCTACACTCAAAATTCGGCACTGATAGATGAAATGACTACGTACTACTGAGTACGCACATGTACTTGTGAGTGTGCACCGAGCTTTCTGACGGCTCCCGGGAGTAAATGCGCGGGCGGGCGGGCGCTTTCCCATCTACTGGGGAAACATAGTAATTGTAGGGAAAATGACCCCCCCAAACATTTATAATACACTTTATTCAGGTTTGGCGGGCCGGATTAAACGGCCCCGTGGGCCGGATGTGGCCCGCGGGCCGTAGTTTGCCCATGTCTGCCATAGTCGCATATCAACATAAATAGCACATTTGACTGCGTCCATCCATTTTCCATATTCCCAGTTTATTACACGATTATCATCACTATCGCTTATTTTTAATTCATGAGAAAAAAGCTGAGTCATTCTCACGTCTCACGTAGGAGTTGCGCAAGGTCAAACGCCGGCACGAGTCTCGCATGGTGGATTTTGAAAACGCCCCCCAGGAAGATTATGAAAGTAAACTGCCCGAAGCCTTGATGAAGATGCGAAGCCAGCATGAACTTCAAATTAAACTCTACCTTCAAAAAGAGGTAACCATTTATCATTTGGACCTTAGAATCTGTCTCAGCTGCAAAAGTTTAAAAAGTCTGTGTTGACACTAGCTTGCAGCCCGTGATGCAAAAGTGAAAGATCTGGAGGAGGCTCTGTCTCCAAAGAGAGACCTCCTCGGGGAGAAAGACCGAGAAATGGTCGACATGAGGGAGCGGTTGGAGCAGAAGCTGGATAAGTATCAGGAGCTAATGGATTTCAAGCTAGCGTTGGATCTGGAGATAAGTGCCTACAGGAGCTGGATGAGTATCAGGAGCTAATGGATGTCAAGCTAGCGCTGGATATGGAGATAATTGCCTACAGGTAGGTGCTTGACAGCGAGGAGGAGAGGTGTGTGTGGCTTACAAACATACCACAACTTTTCCTCTCATAGCAATTAATGTCTCCACGTTTGTCCGCACGGTACGCTCGACCACGTCGGCCAGCGGGAAGAGGAAGCGTCCCAACGACACGGACAGCGAGGCTTCGAGCTTCGCCGGAAGCGCTGTGACTCGTACTCCCATCACCCAGCAGGCCTCTGCTAGCGGGCAGGTCACCGTGGATGAGGTGGAGCAGGACGGCAAATATGTCCGACTCAGCAATAAAGGAGATGAAGTCAGTGGATGTGTCACAGTGGAACATCGCACATCTTACAAAATTTACACATTTTCCAGTAACGACTAACCTGTTGAAATCAATTTCAGCTGCACGGCACACGAGGAGCTCCAGCAGACCCGGATCCGACTGGAGTCCCTTTCGCACCCTAACCCTAACTCTAACAGGACGCCACTCAGAAGGGGAAGGAGTTCAGGACCCCAACAGCCTGGAGATCACAAACTCCGCCAGTGGCGAGCAGTGCTTGCATCCCACTACAGAGTCCCGGCACCATTCGTCACGGATGTAGACGCGCATTCAACCTTCTCGCGATGTTCCCCCTCGTACAATGGCCCGGTCCGCCCGCTAGCCGCTCCAGATGTACAGCAGAGTCCGGAATGTTGACGGTCAACCAAGTCCCAGTGAACACGAGCACACAGCAGTTACGCACTGTCCGGTTCGTAGATCTCAGCAGGCGAATGTCAACCATGTTGTTGTCCAGCGATCAAATATTCGCCAGAAGAATGGAAGGCACGGCCGGGCGAGCCGAGTTGGCTTCAGCCTCCTCGCACACCGCTTCCGACGCTCCCCAACCGGGGGAGGAATAGCAGAAGATGCTTAGATTCACATTATGATCATTCTGGAAGGACAGTGTGGTTCACTCTTGTGATGGTGGTACCACAACTGAGCCCTGCGAGCTCCATCAGCTGGTCCACACTGAAGCCGTACTCACTGAAGAGCTCCTCATCAATGCGCTGGGCTTCCTCTTGTCTGCAGAAGAAATACAAGTACCGTTTTTTTTCCATGTATAATGCGCAAAATTTAACTAATTTATTGTCCTAAAATCTGGGGTGCGCATTATACATGGGTACAAATAAATATATATATTTTTTTTAATCCGGATATGATCCGGAGGCCGCCATTACAGATACGCTTTCTTCTCTGGTGTTCACTTCAAACACGCTCCATACGAACACAATGCTGTTGTATCAGACACTTGCTCGATCACCTGCTCGTTTGCTGTCACAATGTACCCTACACAAATCCGAAACATTTCTTTGCGATCGAGTTTGCTAGCGCATGCGCAGTGATACTGACCGGCAGAATAACATCCGGTTGTTCCCAAAGATTATCTAGCTGTTGGTGAGTCTGGTGGTGCGGGAGCGCAGGCTCCTGTACCTCTTCCCAGAGGGCAGATGATCAAACAAAGAGTCATATCAATATAATTTCTAGTAGTAGTGTGGTCGATTAATAAGTGGAAAGGGATGTGCAGACTACATGAATTTGTTTTCTTCAAAGTATTGTGGAACAGGATGTCCAGACAGGGAGGACATCTCAAGGCCGACGGGGAACGCGAATAACAACTCGTCGTGGTCCAGACACCTGTGCTGAGCAGGGGAAAACCCAAACGAGGAGGAGCTGGCCATCAACCATCGACCAATCACCACACAATATTTTGCATGCTTGAATATTCATATTATGTTTCTTTAAAACTGGGCAACCCAGAAGAATGTGTTGTCTTTTGATGGTCACAGAAGGCACACAAGTTTTTTGTGTTAAGGACCCGAGACCCAGGCGCCTGTATTAGCTTGCTTTGTCAGGATTACACAATTGGTCAATTCGGCCTAATTGATCTACTGGTCTTCTCTTTGACCGAACGAACTCGCAAAATTGTTAGGTGCGACATTGTGTGGATTTGGACATAACAACTCTTGTGTTAAGTGTTGATCGCAATTTGGAGTCAGATCAATAACTAAAATCCGTAGCCTTAACACATTGAAAGGATTCAATGGGGAAAAAAAAGGTTCAAATAGTTGCAAGTTGCATCCTTTTTCTTTGGGAGGCGGTTCCAAGCCTTCCAGTTCAGCCCTTTCGTGATTCCACGCCCCGCGCACCACTAGTACCACGGCCCCACGTCAGATTCGGATCCAAAGTATGCAACTCGCAAAGAAGATTTCAACCTTGCCTCCTGAATTACCGTTTTTTTCCGTGGATAGTGCGCCCCCATGTATAATACGCACCCTAAAAATGGCATGCTGATGCTGAAAAAAAGCCTGTACCCATGTATAATACGCACCCATTTTTTATGAATTTTTTTTTATGATTTTTTTTTTTTTTTAAGTCCCAATGATCGTCACACACGCAGGGAGGCAATGGGTCCCATTTTTATAGTCTTTGGTATGGTCTTAACTAGGCTGGATGTAATCTTTTTTGTTGGCGTTGATTTCTCCGACTGCCCATAAACGCACCACCGCGCTCCGTGCGCGCACGGGAAAGAGGCGTGCGGACGTGAAAAAGGCGGCTCTGTATGGGAGAGACGTTGAAGAGGAATAAAAACAGCCTTGGAAACCAAAACTTGGTGATTTCAAGTTTCATTTCGAGGGACATTTGTCACGTCTCGTCCCCAGTTTTGCTATGTGTCTAGGTTGCCATAGTTTCTGTTCGCGTCGCCCCTCTCTTCCTGTGTCACCTCAATCGATGTAACGTGTTTTGTATTTAAGTCCTGTCTGCCCCTCGCTCACCGTCGGATCATTGCATGTGTTACTGTCATGATGTCTGTTTGCTTTCTGTTCCTGTCTTTGGTAATGTCACCCTGTCTTTTTGTTCCACGACTTTGTCGGTCAGTCCTGTTGTCGGTTTTGTTTTCTAGAAAAAAAAAAAAAAAAAAAAAAATCAAAAAAAAAAATCAAAAATTTTTTGTACCCATGTATAATGCGCACCCCAGATTTTAGGACAATAAATTCGTTAAATTTTGCGCACTATACACGGAAAAAAACGGTAATATTCAGGAGACAAGGTTCAAATCAGGCAATATATGATCAATAACATTTTTGGAATTGTTCGTTTTTTTTTTTTTTTTTGCAGATTAAAAAGAATGGCAACATTTTTTATTTTTTCACAAGTGGATTTAAATGGCCGATGAGGGGCATTGAACTCCAACATGTCAAGTGCTGCAATGTTCCAACTGCAGACAGAATAATAGAAAATATGAACTGTTTTTGTCTTTCAGACATTAACCCGCTCAATTATTCTCCAAAGAATAACGTAAAGCTCGAAACTAGCATCAAATAAAGTTGATCAGAGCTTGTCGCGGGTGAGAGGCGCCGCCGTGTGGTCACATAAGCAAACTACATGTTAAGATAAAAATAAAGTACAGTGCCGCACTGCACTATAGTGCAATAAAATTAAGTAAAATAAAACAAATGTAACTTAAAATGTAAAACCTGAACACATGATAAAAGCTAACTAAACCCAAACGTTGAGTTTGAGTCTTAAGTTCGAACTGGTACGTCTTCTTGAAATGACCTTAATACCTTCGTTTTGACGTCTTGCAGTAGCCGCAATGTTACACAGTTGCTAAATTCGAAAAATAGGACAAAAATGAATTCAATGATCGCTTGGGTGTAGAAATGAAACATTGCCGAAGCAGGAGTAAAACAACTCTGATAGAAAGCAAGTAAAAGTGTCAAACCGACTGGAGCAGGACGGCAAATATGTCCGACTCAGCAATAAAGGAGATGAAGTCAGTGGATGTGTCACAGTGGAACATCGCACATCTTACAAAATTTACACATTTTCCAGTAACGACTAACCTGTTGAAATCAATTTCAGCTGCACGGCACACGAGGAGCTCCAGCAGACCCGGATCCGACTGGAGTCCCTTTCGCACCCTAACCCTAACTCTAACAGGACGCCACTCAGAAGGGGAAGGAGTTCAGGACCCCAACAGCCTGGAGATCACAAACTCCGCCAGTGGCGAGCAGTGCTTGCATCCCACTACAGAGTCCCGGCACCATTCGTCACGGATGTAGACGCGCATTCAACCTTCTCGCGATGTTCCCCCTCGTACAATGGCCCGGTCCGCCCGCTAGCCGCTCCAGATGTACAGCAGAGTCCGGAATGTTGACGGTCAACCAAGTCCCAGTGAACACGAGCACACAGCAGTTACGCACTGTCCGGTTCGTAGATCTCAGCAGGCGAATGTCAACCATGTTGTTGTCCAGCGATCAAATATTCGCCAGAAGAATGGAAGGCACGGCCGGGCGAGCCGAGTTGGCTTCAGCCTCCTCGCACACCGCTTCCGACGCTCCCCAACCGGGGGAGGAATAGCAGAAGATGCTTAGATTCACATTATGATCATTCTGGAAGGACAGTGTGGTTCACTCTTGTGATGGTGGTACCACAACTGAGCCCTGCGAGCTCCATCAGCTGGTCCACACTGAAGCCGTACTCACTGAAGAGCTCCTCATCAATGCGCTGGGCTTCCTCTTGTCTGCAGAAGAAATACAAGTACCGTTTTTTTTCCATGTATAATGCGCAAAATTTAACTAATTTATTGTCCTAAAATCTGGGGTGCGCATTATACATGGGTACAAATAAATATATATATTTTTTTTAATCCGGATATGATCCGGAGGCCGCCATTACAGATACGCTTTCTTCTCTGGTGTTCACTTCAAACACGCTCCATACGAACACAATGCTGTTGTATCAGACACTTGCTCGATCACCTGCTCGTTTGCTGTCACAATGTACCCTACACAAATCCGAAACATTTCTTTGCGATCGAGTTTGCTAGCGCATGCGCAGTGATACTGACCGGCAGAATAACATCCGGTTGTTCCCAAAGATTATCTAGCTGTTGGTGAGTCTGGTGGTGCGGGAGCGCAGGCTCCTGTACCTCTTCCCAGAGGGCAGATGATCAAACAAAGAGTCATATCAATATAATTTCTAGTAGTAGTGTGGTCGATTAATAAGTGGAAAGGGATGTGCAGACTACATGAATTTGTTTTCTTCAAAGTATTGTGGAACAGGATGTCCAGACAGGGAGGACATCTCAAGGCCGACGGGGAACGCGAATAACAACTCGTCGTGGTCCAGACACCTGTGCTGAGCAGGGGAAAACCCAAACGAGGAGGAGCTGGCCATCAACCATCGACCAATCACCACACAATATTTTGCATGCTTGAATATTCATATTATGTTTCTTTAAAACTGGGCAACCCAGAAGAATGTGTTGTCTTTTGATGGTCACAGAAGGCACACAAGTTTTTTGTGTTAAGGACCCGAGACCCAGGCGCCTGTATTAGCTTGCTTTGTCAGGATTACACAATTGGTCAATTCGGCCTAATTGATCTACTGGTCTTCTCTTTGACCGAACGAACTCGCAAAATTGTTAGGTGCGACATTGTGTGGATTTGGACATAACAACTCTTGTGTTAAGTGTTGATCGCAATTTGGAGTCAGATCAATAACTAAAATCCGTAGCCTAACACATTGAAAGGATTCAATGGGGAAAAAAAAGGTTCAAATAGTTGCAAGTTGCATCCTTTTTCTTTGGGAGGCGGTTCCAAGCCTTCCAGTTCAGCCCTTTCGTGATTCCACGCCCCGCGCACCACTAGTACCACGGCCCCACGTCAGTTTCGGATCCAAAGTATGCAACTCGCAAAGAAGATTTCAACCTTGCCTCCTGAATTACCGTTTTTTTCCGTGTATAGTGCGCCCCCATGTATAATACGCACCCTAAAAATGGCATGCTGATGCTGAAAAAAAGCCTGTACCCATGTATAATACGCACCCAATTTTTATGATTTTTTTTATGATTTTTATTTATTTTTTTTTAAGTCCCAATGATCGTCACACACGCAGGGAGGCAATGGGTCCCATTTTTATAGTCTTTGGTATGGTCTTAACTAGGCTGGATGTAATCTTTTTTGTTGGCGTTGATTTCTCCGACTGCCCATAAACGCACCACCGCGCTCCGTGCGCGCACGGGAAAGAGGCGTGCGGACGTGAAAAAGGCGGCTCTGTATGGGAGAGACGTTGAAGAGGAATAAAAACACCCTTGGAAACCAAAACTTGGTGATTTCAAGTTTCATTTCGAGGGACATTTGTCACGTCTCGTCCCCAGTTTTGCTATGTGTCTAGGTTGCCATAGTTTCTGTTCGCGTCGCCCCTCTCTTCCTGTGTCACCTCAATCGATGTAACGTGTTTTGTATTTAAGTCCTGTCTGCCCCTCGCTCACCGTCGGATCATTGCATGTGTTACTGTCATGATGTCTGTTTGCTTTCTGTTCCTGTCTTTGGTAATGTCACCCTGTCTTTTTGTTCCACGACTTTGTCGGTCAGTCCTGTTGTTGGTTTGGTTTTCTAAAAAAAAAAAAAAAAAATTAAAAAAAAAAAATCAAAAATTTTTTGTACCCATGTATAATGCGCACCCCAGATTTTAGGACAATAAATTCGTTAAATTTTGCGCACTATACACGAAAAAAAACGGTAATATTCAGGAGACAAGGTTCAAATCAGGCAATATATGATCAATAACATTATTGGAATTGTCCATCCATCCATCCATCTTCTTCCGCTTATCCGGGGTCGGGTCGCGGGGGCAGCAGCTTCAGGAGGGACTCCCAGACTTCCCTCTCCCCAGCCACTTCATCTAGCTCATCCCGGGGGATCCCAAGGCGTTCCCAGGCCATCTGAGAGACATAGTCTCTCCAGCGCGTCCTGGGTCGTCCCCGGGGTCTCCTACCGGTGGGACATGCCCGGAACACCTCCCCAGGGAGGCGTCCAGGAGGCATCCTGATGATATGCCCGAGCCACCTCATCTGGCTCCTCTCTACGTGGAGGAGCAGCGGCTCTACTCCGAGTCTCTCCCGGATGACCGAACTTCTCACCCTATCTCTAAGGGAGAGCCCGGACATCCTGCGGAGAAAACTCATTTCGGCCGCTTGTATCCGGGATCTCGTTCTTTCGGTCACGACCCATAGCTCGTGACCATAGGTGAGGGTAGGAGCGTAAATCGACCGGTAAATTGAGAGCTTTGCCTTTTGGCTCAGCTCTCTCTTTACCACGACGGACCGGTACAAAGTCCGCATTACTGCCGACGCTGCACCGATCCGCCTGTCGATCTCGCGCTCCATCCTCCCCTCACTCGTGAACAAGACCCCAAGATACTTAAACTCCTCCACTTGGGGCAGGATCTCATCCCCGATCCGGAGAGGGCATTCCACCCTTTTCCGATCGAGGACCATGGACTCGGATTTGGAGGTGCTGACCCTCATCCCGACCGCTTCACACTCGGCTGCGAACCGCTCCAGTGAGAGCTGGAGATCACGGCCTGAAGAAGCCAACAGCACCACGTCGTCTGCAAAAAGCAGAGACGCGATGCTGAGGTCCCCAAACCGGACACCCTCAACGCCTCGGCTGCGCCTAGAAATTCTGTCCATAAAAACTATGAACAGAATCGGTGACAAAGGGCAGCCTTGGCGGAGTCCAACCCTCACTGAGAACGAATCCGACTTACTGCCGGAAATGCGGACCAAACTCTGGCATCGATGATACAGGGACCGAACCGCCCTTATCAGTTGGCTCGGTACCCCGTACTCCCGAAGCACCCCCCAGAGAACCTCCCGAGGGACACGGTCGAACGCCTTCTCCAAGTCCACAAAACACATGTGGACTGGTTGGGCGAACTCCCATGCACCCTCGAGGATCCTGCTGAGGGTGAAGAGCTGGTCCACTGTTCCACGGCCAGGACGAAAGCCACACTGTTCCTCCTGAATCCGAGGTTCGACCTCCCGACGGACCCTCCTCTCCAGCACCCCTGAATAGACCTTCCCAGGGAGGCTGAGGAGTGTAATTCCCCTGTAATTGGAACACACCCTCCGGTCCCCCTTCTTAAAGAGGGGAACCACCACCCCAGTCTGCCAATCCAGAGGCACTGTCCCCGATGTCCACGCGATGCTGTAGAGACGTGTCAGCCATGACAGCCCCACAACATCCAGAGCCCTTAAGAAATCCGGGCGGATCTCATCCACCCCCGGGGCCTTGCCACCGAGGAGTTTTTTAACTACCTCAGTGACTTCAACCCCAGAGATTGGAGAGTCCGCCTCAGAGTCCCCAGGCCCTGCCTCCACAATGGAAGGCGTGTCGGTGGAATTGAGGAGGTCTTCGAAGTATTCTCCCCACCGACACACGACGTCCCTAGTCGAGGTCAGCAGCACGCCATCTCCACTGTAAACAGTGTTGACGTTGCACTGCTTCCCCCTCCTGAGACGCCGGATGGTGGACCAGAATTTCCTCGAAGCCGTCCGGAAGTCATTCTCCATGGCCTCGCCAAACTCCTCCCACGCCCGGGTTTTTGCCTCAGCAACCGCCGAAGCCGCGTTCCGCTTGGCCATCCGGTACCTGTCAGCTGCCTCGGGAGTCCCGCAGGCCAAAACGGCCCGATAGGACTCCTTCTTCAGCTTGACGGCATCCCTTACCGCCGGTGTCCACCAGCGGGTTCGGGGATTGCCGCCACGACAGGCACCAATGACCTTACGGCCGCAGCTCCGGTCGGCCGCCTCAACAATGGAGGCGCGGAACAAGGTCCACTCGGACTCAATGTCCCCCGCCTCCCCCGGCACCTGGGAAAAGTTCTGCCGGAGGTGGGAGTTGAAGCTCTTCCTGACAGGGGATTCCGCCAGACGTTCCCAGCAGACCCTCACAGAACGTTTGGGTCTGCCAGGTCGGACCGGCATCTTCCCCCACCATCGGAGCCAACCCACCACCAGGTGGTGATCAGTTGACAGCTCCGCCCCTCTCTTCGCCCGAGTGTCCAAAACATGCGGCCGCAAATCCGATGACACGACTACAAAGTCGATCATCGAACTGCGGCCTAGGGTGTCCTGGTGCCAAGTGCACACATGGACACCCTTATGTTTGAACATGGTGTTCATTATAGAAAATCCGTGTCGAGCACAGAATTCCAATAATAGAACACCGCTCGGGTTCAGATCGGGGGGGCCGTTCCTCCCAATCACGCCCTTCCAGGTCTCACTGTCATTGCCCACGTGAGCATTGAAGTCACCCAGTAGAACGATGGAGTCCCCAGAAGGAGCGCTCTCCAGCACCTCCTCCTTATTGGAATTGTTCTTTTTTTTTTTTGCAGATTAAAAAGAATGGCAACATTTTTTATTTTTTCACAAGTGGATTTAAATGGCCGATGAGGGGCATTGAACTCCAACATGTCAAGTGCTGCAATGTTCCAACTGCAGACAGAATAATAGAAAATATGAACTGTTTTTGTCTTTCAGACATTAACCCGCTCAATTATTCTCCAAAGAATAACGTAAAGCTCGAAACTAGCATCAAATAAAGTTGATCAGAGCTTGTCGCGGGTGAGAGGCGCCGCCGTGTGGTCACATAAGCAAACTACATGTTAAGATAAAAATAAAGTACAGTGCCGCACTGCACTATAGTGCAATAAAATTAAGTAAAATAAAACAAATGTAACTTAAAATGTAAAACCTGAACACATGATAAAAGCTAACTAAACCCAAACGTTGAGATTGAGTCTTAAGTTCGAACTGGTACGTCTTCTTGAAATGACCTTAATACCTTCGTTTTGACGTCTTGCAGTAGCCGCAATGTTACACAGTTGCTAAATTCGAAAAATAGGACAAAAATGAATTCAATGATCGCTTGGGTGTAGAAATGAAACATTGCCGAAGCAGGAGTAAAACAACTCTGATAGAAAGCAAGTAAAAGTGTCAAACAGCTTAAAGATATAAAGAAAAGCGTTTGCAAAGAGTCTAAACCATATGTGTGTCAAACTCAAGACCCGCGAGATCATTTTATATTATTGTTACTAATGGCCCGACGATATGAAGCGATGATAACACAATAAACTACAGATCCCATAATGCAGTGCTTTCGCTGCCTTGCCGAGCGTTTTTCCGCGGCAATCAGGACAAGTGCTTGTTGCTGCAAGTTATTGCGAAGCTAGCCCCTCATGATGCCGAAGAGAAAAGTTGATTCTGAAAACAAAGCCTTTAAAAAGGTTGAGTATATGTTTACTGACATTGCCGGTAAGCCCGTTTGTCTCATGTGTGGCGCTAATGTGGCTGTATTGAAAGATTTTAATCTAAGACGGCACTATGAAACAAAACATCTGGATAACCTGAAAGACCTGAATGCAGAGCAGAATGACAGAAGGTAGAAGAGTTAAAGAAAAGGTAAAGAAGAAGCTGATATTCCAGCAGACGTTTTTCACCCGTTCAAAATCACAAAGTGAAGCTGCTGTGAAAGCGAATTTTATCGTGGCAGAGGAGATCGCCAAAGCAGGTTGTTATTGCTGAAAAGCACAAATTGGTGGAGAAGAAAGATCTCAGCAACCTCGACGATAGGGGTGTAAATCGCGGGTTTTGTCACGATACGATATATCGATATAAAGAACTACGATACGATATTTGCCAATATCTTAAAGCCTGCTGCGATTCATTCACGATATATCGCGATATAGTCCTCTACGATCGATGTATACATTTTTTTTAATAAAAACCATAGAACAATATCCTGATTTATAACAATTCATACGCAAAATCAACAAGGTACTGCAAACTCTTTATTTAGGAAATTACAAGAGTATTGTAGTATACAAATTGCTTACTTTAACACTGAACTTTGATGTCGTGTTTTTTCTTTAAATGTGCGGCGAGATTTGTGCTCCCTGAATATTTGATCACCGCATGGCAGGATTTACAAACTGCACGTGTCTTGTTCGTTGAGCCATCTTTTCTTTGGAATCCAAAGTGCTTCCAAACGAATGACTTGAAGCCTAAAGGGGAGCCAATTTCCTCGTCTTTTTGGACACTAGCCATAGCACCAGCCCAGGAGCCGCGTACTAGTTGTCGACTCCCCTTTCACGTGCAGCAACGCCGCGCACTGCTCCCTGCTCCCTGCTCCCGGAAAGAGGAAGCAAGCAACAATGAACTGGATTTCAAAATAAAGTCGCGTCTAATGTCCGGGGTCAAACACGGCGATATAAATCGATGTTTACCTTTAGCATCGATGCCAATAAATCGTAGAGCATTATATGGATTAATCGATGTGTATCGATGTATCGTTACACCCCTACTCAACGACCGTCTGCAGCTGGAGGTGAGCAAGCTGAGGGAGGAAACTCCACACAGGTAGGGCCAGAGGTGGAATCGAACCAGCACCCACCTAACTGTGAGGCGGACGTGCTACCCAGTGCCCCACCGAGCCGCCCTTAGGATCCATCCGTTGCATAGTTTCTTTGAACCATTGCAAAGAGTGAGTTGTTTTTTTTTATGTGTATTTACAAAGGAACCTTTGTTTGACTTTGAAGAAACCTCTATGCAGTTTCTTTGATAAGTGCAATCAGGCATTGGTGTAATGCATGACACTGAGTCTTTCCTGGATCAGCAGAAGCAAGCTCGAGATGGCGACCCCAGAAAACATTCCTCAAGGTGCAAACAACGCCCTCTCCCAGGAGGTGGAAGATCTCCGCAAGCTCAACGACCTTCTGGGCATTTACGTCGACAACGCCCGTTCCCGGGAAGTGGGGAACGCCGGCTTGCTTTTGCGCATCACTGAATCCGAAACAGAGGTGTCCCGGCAGCTGACGGGCCTGAAGGCCGTTTTCGAGACGGAGCTGGCGGATGCCCGTGCGACTCTGGACTCTGAGGCCAAAGAGCGTGCACGTCTGGAGCTGGAGGTGAGCAAGCTGAGGGAGGAAATCAAGGAGCTGAAAGCAAGGTGAGGCCCGGCCATTTTATCAAAAATATGCCAACAACAAAATAGATGCTGGATATTAGTGCTGACATAATTGCTTTGCTGCTGGGGCCACACCCCAAGGAAAATCCTCCTCGTGACTAATTGCAGCTCAACATTGGACTTCCAGTTAACCATCCCATAGTCCAGGGGCGGGCAAACTTTTTGACTTGCGGGCCGAATTGGGTTCTAAATTTTGACCGGGGGGCCGAACCAGGAGCAGATGGATGTAGTGTTTGTGTGTAAAGGTCATATAAATGACATGTAAAGGTCATTGCATAAAAGCTTTTTACTTTTAGCATGGATTTTTTGAAAACAAATGCATTTATTAACAGCATTAAAAAAATATTTCACCAAAAAACTACTATCAGTGATTCTTATTAAATACGACATTTTTATGATGTATAACATTTTCCATCACTTCAGCGCCTGCAGGTCAGATTTATGAAATATGTTTATCTAATGAGGCAACATCACATCCAACGGCAAACATTCTGACCAAATACATCATCTTGAAGAATCAGTGAAAGAATACATCTAAATAAAGAAATCAATAGTATTGTTGGTTTCCCTTTTTTGCCAGTGCATCATAGTCTGGAGTAAAATTTGTTGTGGTAATTCTTAGGATAGAGCCGAGGTGTCGGTCCGTTAACCTAGATCTGTGACCGGCTTTGTTGACGTTCATGTGGCTGAACGTCACGTCGCGTACGTCGAGCCAAATTGGCCACTCTCTTTTAAACACTCGGCACTGTGTCCACCTTGCTTTTTCTTGGGCGACTCATTTTAATAGAAGGATTCCAGGGGAAGGTTTGTGGGTGGCTTTAGCGTAAAACTGTATCTGAAAACTCAGCACGCGAATTACGAGAATATTGACGTCACAGCCTACACTCAAAATTCGGCACTGATAGATGAAATGACTACGTACTACTGAGTACGCACATGTACTTGTGAGTGTGCACCGAGCTTTCTGACGGCTCCCGGGAGTAAATGCGCGGGCGGGCGGGCGCTTTCCCATCTACTGGGGAAACATAGTAATTGTAGGGAAAATGACCCCCCCAAACATTTATAATACACTTTATTCAGGTTTGGCGGGCCGGATTAAACGGCCCCGTGGGCCGGATGTGGCCCGCGGGCCGTAGTTTGCCCATGTCTGCCATAGTCGCATATCAACATAAATAGCACATTTGACTGCGTCCATCCATTTTCCATATTCCCAGTTTATTACACGATTATCATCACTATCGCTTATTTTTAATTCATGAGAATAAAGCTGAGTCATTCTCACGTCTCACATAGGAGTTGCGCAAGGTCAAACGCCGGCACGAGTCTCGCATGGTGGAGTTTGAAAACGCCCCCCAGGAAGATTATGAAAGTAAACTGCCCGAAGCCTTGATGAAGATGCAAAGCCAGCATGAACTTCAAATTAAACTCTACCTTCAAAAAGAGGTAACCATTTATCATTTGGACCTTAGAATCTGTCTCAGCTGCAAAAGTTTAAAAGGTCTGTGTTGACACTAGCTTGCAGCCCGTGATGCAAAAGTGAAAGATCTGGACGAGGCTCTGTCTCCAAAGAGGGGACACCATGCGTAGCCTCCTCAGGGAGAAAGACCGAGAAATGGCCGACATGTGGGAGCGGATGCACCAGCAGCTGGATGAGTATCAGGAGCAAATGGAGTTGGAAAACGCCCCCCAGGAAGATTATGTAAGCAAACGGATGAATTCTGCAGCAAACTTGAATACGATGGGAGCAGAAGATCCAATCTGGAGCTTCACCTGCCAGTTCCCCAAATTCTGATCCTAATAGTTGAAATTGATCTCAACAGGTTAGTCGTTACTGGAAAATGTGCAAATTTCGTAAGATGTTCCCCTGTGACACATCCACTGACCTCATCAACTGTATTGCGGAGTCTGACATATTTGCCGTACGAGTCCACCTCATCCAGAGTGACCTGCTGCTCATCCACAGTGACCTGCTGCTCATCCACAGTGACCTGCTGGGCGATTTTAGGACGAGGCACATTGCATCCGCCCGAGCTCAAACCCTCGCTGTCCTTCGGACGTTTCCTCTTTTTGCTGGCCGACATGGTTTGGCGTACCCTGGGGACAAACGTGGAGACATTAATTGCTATGAGAGCAAACGTTGTGGTATGTTCTAAAGCTGTAAAAAGACCTCTCCTCCTTGTTCTGGGTCCGCTCCCTCTCTGTAGACAGAGCCTCCTCCAGATCTTTCACTTTTTGGCCGGCTTCCAACTCCACCATGCGAGACTCGTGCTGGCTTTGGACCATGCGCAAGTCCTACGTGAGACGTGAGAATGACTCAGCTTTATTTTCATTAATTAAATAAGCGATAGTGATGGTAATTACCGACCGCGGAATGCAGCTTCTTTTCAAACTCCAGCTCATCTTTAAGGATTTGAATGTGATGCGACTTCCTGAGCAAAAACAGTATTAAACCCTCGACGCAGTCAAATGCGCTATTTATATTGATGTGCGACTATGGGATGGTTAACTGAAAGTCCAATTGAGCTGCAATTAGTCACGAGGAGGATTTTCCTTGGGGTGTGGCCCCAGCAGCAAAGCAATTATGTCAGCACTAATATCCACTATCCATTTTGTTGTTGGCATATTTTTGATAAAATGGCCGGGCGGGCCTCACCTTGCTTCCAGCTCGTCAAAATCAATCTTCAGCTTGGACAACTTCACCTGCAGACGTTCACGCTCTGTGGCCTCTGAGTCCAGAGCCGCACGGGCTTTCGCCAGATTGGATTCTTTCTTCGTGTCCCTGTGATGACAGATATACACATAAACTGAGAATATGGAAAATTTCGGGCAGTCGGAGAAATCAGCGTGAACAAACAAATACATACAGCCGAGTTAAAAAAACACCAGAACAATCAAGTCAAGTCAAGTTTATTTGTATAGCCCTAAATCACAAGCAGTCTCAAAGGGCTTCACATAGACAGAAATTGACAATTATTCTCAAAGCATCCCCTGATCTTAAGCTCCCAAAAGGGCAAGGAAAAACTTAAAAACCCCTACCAGGGGAAAATGAGAAACCTTGAGAAGGGACCACAGATGGAAGGATCCCCCTTTCAGGATCACCAGGTTGAAATGGATGCAGAGAGGGCACAAATGATACAACATGAAAATCAATTAAATAAAAAGTGGATGTCCATGTCATAGCAGAGGGCTGCCGAAGGAGCCCTCAATTGTCCTGGCAGTGTCTTCGAGGAGGTTGAGCTGCAGTTCCCCCATCCTGAATTGGCCCACGAGAATCCAGATAGCCGCTGTCAGCATGGGTGCCACCTAACCACCTCCCCGGCCGGGGAGGGGGGAGGGAGGGGGTGGAGAGGGAGACAAAACAAACTCCAGCCGAATCGGCCACTACAGGTTAGTTAAAGGCCATGTCATAGAAATGTGTCTTTAAACGTGTCTTAAATGTTTCTACTGAGGTAGCAGTCCTAATATCCATTGGTAGGGCATTCCAAAGCTCTGGAGCCCGAATAGAAAATGCTCTAGAGCCTGCAGACATTTTCTTGGCCCTCGGTGTCGCTAAAAGGGTAGCGTTTTGCGAACGAAGGTTACGAGACGGAACATAAGGAACAACTAGGTCGACGAGATATGAAGGCGCTAAGCCATGCAGCGATTTATAGGTTAGTAGAAGAACCTTGAAGTCACATCTTAAATGGACCGGGAGCCAATGTAAGTTGGCTAGTATTATCACCATGACAATTGCGAACACACAGAAAGAAAATAAATAACTGGAACATCACTCAAACACCGGTGATCCCATCGTGAGTCCCACATATGGGACGGTTAACTGAAAGTCCAATTGAGCTGCAATTAGTCACGAGGAGGATTTTCCTTGGGGTGTGGCCCCAGCAGCAAAGCAATTGTGTCAGCACTAATATCCACTATCCATTTTGTTGTTGGCATATTTTTGATAAAATGGCCGGGCGGGCCTCACCTTGCTTCCAGCTCGTCAAAATCAATCTTCAGCTTGGACAACTTCACCTCCAGACGTTCACGCTCTGTGGCCTCTGAGTCCAGAGCCGCACGGGCTTTCGCCATATCGGATTCTTTCTTCGTGTCCCTGAGATGACAGATATACACATAAACTGAGAATATGGAAAATTTCGGGCAGTCGGAGAAATCAGCGTGAACAAACAAATACATACAGCCGAGTTAAAAAAACACCAGAACAATCACCATGACAATTGCGAACACACAGAAAGAAAATAAATAAGTGGAACATCACTCAAACACCGGTGATCCCAACATCACCACAACAAATTCAATGTCGGTCACACCCTGAACGTATTTCTTTTCCTGGGCCGCAATGTGACTTTTGACACAATACCTACGCCGCCACCACGTTTTGTAGCCAAGTCAGGACAGTTTGTGTAAGAATCACTTCGGTTCCTGCAAAACATCGTGTAGCCTTCCAAGCAAGCACGTCCATCGGCCACTGATCCTTGGAGGTGTGTCTCTGTGAAGCACAAAACATCAGCGAAAAGCAGTTCGTGATGAGACACGATATCTTGCACGTGACAAGACAGCCCTTCGGTGTTATGATGGACGACAACCAGGTGATTTGCCCGATCTACCGACGGCATCACGTGAAGGAGGGGCATGACGCTCTCCAAAGAATCCTCTGCCATCTCAGCAAGAGCAGCAGTGATTTGTGGATTTGCATGAAGCCTTCTCTCATCCATATGCAGAATATGCAGACCACTGAGCGAAGTCACTCTACTCAGAGCTACGTACCCCATGCCGTGTTCGAAAACACCTTTCAGCGAAACTGCAGCCTGTGACGTTGTCATGCCTTGTACCTTGTGGATCGTGCAGGCAAAAGCAAGCTTGATGGGAAACTGTCGGCGCGTCACTCCAGCCTTGTTCAGCTTCTCCTCCAGTCTGTCAATGTACACGGGGTTAGCAGCACGCGCTGTGTTACTCACATGATCGAGTTCCAACCCAAGTTTCTGGACACGGGCTTCATTTGGATAGTTCACCAATTTGACAACTTTTGCAAACATCCCGTTGCACAGACCTGATTGAACATCAACGTTCCGTGTGATCATAACACGAGCACCCAAGGCAACTTTGATTGAGTCTGGTAGCTCATTCTTAGCGCCTTGCACAGGGGAAGCTTGCCTTGCCATTCTGCCAGTTCCTTTGTCTTTCTTGTAGTCATCCGCGTCAATCTGCACAATGTCCTTATGAAACAGTTCCAGCATCGCAGAGTTATGGCCATCCACCTGTTTATTGGTGGCAAAAACATGCAGAATATGCTTTGGACACATTTCTGGGGAAGTGTACCTCGTGGCAAGGAGAGCTCTGTCCATTTCCGACAGTTCATCTGACTTTTCTTTGACGCGGAGTCGGTTCAGCAGTTCGGCAAAGGCGACATCGTCTTTCTGCCTCATGATGGCGGTGAGCGTGATCTTTTTGAAGTCGTCACGCCAGTGGTCCAGCCGCGTAGGATCGTACACGCACAGAGGTTTGGACTGTCTCACGGGAGGGAGCTGAAAGAAATCTCCAACAGCAAGAACAGACATGCCACCGAAAGGTAAATTAATTCCTTTGATTTGTTTCAACCTGGCATTCACGTAGGCAAAGAGGTCTTTCGACACCATGGAAATCTCATCGATGATGAGTATTTCGGCGATGGACAGCTCGGCTCTGACTTCGTCCAGTTTATTGCCCAGCCCGTGGTACGGGGGTTTGAGACTTCTCGGCAGTTTGAGTAGACAATGCAACGTTGCCCCGGAAATGTTGAACGCCGCCGTGCCAGTGAAAGCTGCGAGAACAACCGTTTGCTTGGAAATGTCGGCCTCCTCAGCCAGTCGTGGTAGTCTCTGCAGTATTTTGGTAGCCTCTGCGTGGATACACTTGATCAGATGCGATTTGCCGGTCCCGGCGCCACCGTTGATGTGGTAGAAGAACTGCTCAATGGGCTTTGAGCTACACACACGTTTTATGCACCAATCTCTGACCTTGTAGAAGACGGACGCTTGCTTTTGGTTCAGGTTACGATACATGTCGTGTAACACTGCGGGATCGATGGCTGCAGCCTCTGTCACGATGGACATTTGCGTTGTTTTGGACCTGACGTTATAGTCCGGGACATTTTCCTCCACGTTGTCGTTCGGTTCATCTCTCGCGTTCATTTCCTCAACGCATTCGAGTCTTTGCAACTCACTCTCGGGAGCCAGGTGGCACCATTCGTTTATGACGAGCCCACTCTCCTCCACCTCTTGGATGGCGTTGTCAATGTCTCGACTGTATTTCTCATACCTTTCTCTGTTCCTTCTGACAATTTGGCACACGCGCTCCACAGAGTCGTTATACGGTAACTGTACACAGGCGTTATCATGAAACAACTGATAGGAAGGACAGCGTTCAGATTTTAATTGGCAATCAGCACGATGAGGCAGGTACAGCTTGAGCAAGGAGCAGTAATATTCCTCCGGATTCTTTTGTTCAGAGTATTTGCAGTATTTGATGACCGCATGTTTTTCTGTTCTTTTCTGGACAAAGCCCATGTCGTTCAGCAGAGGCAAAACATTCTTACCTTTGGCTTGTTTGCCATAAACAATTCTGCACATTGATGCAAAATCAGCCAAGCACATGACTTCAAATTCCTCTGTTTGAGGTCTGGATTTGTATTTTTCCGGCAGGCCAGTCATCCACACTTCATGAGATTCCTGCGTTTTGCCCTCAAGGAGCGAGAGAGGATAACTCATTTTCAGCGCATTGTCACTCGTTTGTACAAATACCACCACCATGCGGGAGGACTGTTTCATATGCAAGCCGCACGCACGTGCGACGCATTCCTGAGCACTCACTTCTCTTTTCTTGGAGTACGCTTGCATAATTTGCTTCATTTCATCGCTCTCGTTGACATTTGCGCAGCGGGAGTTTTCAATGACCGATTTCAGGTATTGGCTCAGACCGTGTTCAGCCTTGCTGATGTAGCTGCAGATGTATGCGATGCAAGAGTAGGCAGTCAGGATGTATTGGATGTCCAGGTTTCCATCCCAGGCAAGAAGCAAATGGCGGTTGTAGTTGTTGACCCAGCAGTCTTTCGGTTCTCGCTTAAGCACGACAGAACTCGACGAGGCCGTCATGCGCAAACAGTTCATGTACTCGTCACCGGTGAGCTTACATTTAGCCAGTAGCTGAGGCAAAGTCAGGGATGCCGTTTCAGGCTCATTCAGCAGATTTAGCACGGGAACAAGCTTGGCATTCGACGCCAACCGATCGTCATTGCGTTGATCTCGATTGTCGTCGTCGACGGGCGCAGGTCTGACGATCATTGTTTCATCGCACGGTTGTTTGGGGAATCCAAAGCGGCAATTTGCACCTTGGTGTTTGACGCACGATTTGGAGTGACTTTTGCTGTGCATCTGAACCTCTGTGACCTTTTTGTACAATTCCGGTTCCTTCTGCGGGTCTGGCAGCTCGGCCGAGATGTAGCGAGACACAAAATGACAGATGGCTCCATCCGTGGCTTCCTCAAATACAGGGGCACCTCGAACCCATATGAGGCAATGAATGTGAGGACTTCCTCTGTGTTGAAACTCCAGTCGGTAAAAGTAGTCGACGACCTCACCAATCGGTTGCGCCGGAGAGAGGATCAAATCTCTGAACAGAGCTTCCACACGCTTGTCAAACATGCGCATCGTCGTCACAGGATTGCTGCGTAGGATCTCACACTTGGTAGCCCAGTCAAGTTGGGCGAAATTCACTACTTCACCTTGTTGCGCTTTGATGGCGGTGATGACCTCTTCCCAACGCATTTCGGCAGCAGAAAATGTGCAAAAGAACGTGGGTGTGCCCAGCTGCCGGATCATAGCAAAAAGATCTTTGGTGGTTTTCTCCCAATAGGCCGGCGTACCTCTCAGCGGTGTCATGAATCGGACAGCATCTTTGCTGCGCACCAGTTTCTCAACTTCACGTTTGTCCTGAAGCATGGCATTGTTTACCCTTCGACCATCCCTGGTAAAAGGCTTACCTTTGCGCAGCTGTATTGTCATGCTCGACGTTGCCTGGTAAATTTCAGTCACAAACTGGGCAAAGAACAAGTAGTTGGTATCTCGAGCAAAGCGTTCATCCACGCAACACAGACGGGTTTTGAAATATTTGCTTGGTGTGAGTTTTATTGCTCTCTCTTCATCGAGGGTGTTCTGACCAGTGGGAAACTGCACCGGAAAAGCCATGGCCTCAAGCTTGGGAGTCTTGAAAAAACTTACTGGGTTGTTTCTTTCTGCAGGAGCAACACAATAAATGCCCTCTGTAAAACTCATAATTTCCTCTGCCACATCATTGGGTTGGAGACATGATTCAAGTATCACTCCACCATTTGGTTGATCACCGTCTTCCGAATTTTCTTGTTGCTGTTTGTTACTACTGTTGTCATGTTGAGAGTCACTGTTCATCCCACACAGAGCATCACTTTCAAATCTGTACATCTCCTCCAGAGCTTCCTCATTGTACTCACTGTCGCTCATTTGCGCTTCATCGGAGCTGCTCTCATCATCAGTGAGGGTTGGGTCGCAAAGGTCCGCATCGTCGCGAATGGTTATGTCTCTGTACTGTGGATGGACTTGTTTCAGTTTCATCAGAGCGCTCATTAGCTTAGACCAAGTGACAGTTTGAAAAAACTGATGGCCTTTGTAGCAAAGCCGTCTCTTCAGTTTCACTCTCAACATCTGTGACTTACTTCTTAGTCTGGGCAAGACATTGACCGTCTCTTGTACTTCCGATGGCACGCACACCACATTTCCACGAATGGCTCGTTGTTGACCTTTGGGAAGAGGTACAATTTTGGCAAATGATATGCATTTGGAAATGAGGTGTCTCTCCAGTATGTTCAATCCACACAGTTCCTTTGGAATATCAGAGAGTGTGAGATTGTTCGCAACAGCAAGTGCAGGCATTTTACCATCTTTGAGGTGACTATAGCAAGTGTGACATATCCACTCCAGTTTTCTTTCAGCTGGTACGCTGCACGAGGCCTGACATTCATCATCACAGATATGGACAAATTGTCCCGTGAGACAACTTGCAACAATATGTCTGTTTTTCTTATAAAATCTACGTTGACAAGCGCGTACTTGGTTCGGAAACAATGCTCTGTGGCAAACAGTGCAGACAAATGTGGGGCCATTCTTAATTTGGGCTTTGAATACCTCAACAGCTTTCATGAGCACACAGTCATTTCGCTCCCTACATAGTCGGTTTATGACTTAGTATTTTTTCAAAAGCGTACTTACTCTGCGCATTGTTTTGGTCTTCAGTGAATCAGATTTTTTTGCCATTATGCGCCTCATGATTTCCTGATGTTTTAATCGGAATTCAGGGTTGTTTAAATAACGGCGTGTCATGTAAGAGCGCTGCCTGTTTCGAAACCCAACATCGTCACGGTAACGTTCTGTGATGTAAGCGCGTCGTCTCATCGTAAAACACTCATCTGTCCTATAACGACGTGAGAAACGGGAAAGGTTTTTCTTCTTAAACTCATGATCCGTCTGACAACGTTGTGTAAAATAGGACTTTTGTTTGGCACAAAAACGCTTGTCCTGTTGATAACGGGTTCTAATATAACCCAATTTCCTTTGTCTTACCTCTGCAATTTGACTGTACTGTTCCCTCTCTTTAGAGTTTTTCATCATTCTCTTTAGTTCCTGTTTTTTACGTCTCACTTCCAATTTTTCTTTTAACTTTTCTTGTGCTTTTATTTGTCGTAGGAACTTTTCTCTACGAGATTTTGGAATTTTTGTCACATTTGCCAGCTGTTTACCTGTAGTGAAAACCACTCCACTGTCGTTATCGGTAAATTCTTGGTGGTGACGTTCACCTGAACACCGTCTAGTGTCGCTCGTCTCAACAATGAGACAATCTCAGCAACAGGTCTGCTTGCGGCAACACGGATTTGCGTCATCCACTGCTTCTGTGTCAGCGTTTTCTCTCGTGTGTCTGTCTGTGCATTAAAACTGAGAGATGAATAGAATTCAAGTCGACGTTGCAATGTGATCAACTGCAATTTTCAAAACCGCAAAGGCTGCAATTTGAAAAAGAAAATGTGCGTATATTTATTTATTGAATGACTACCATTTCAGTCAAACTGTTTTCTAAGTTGTATTTGAGGTAGTGCCCTTTTTTTGTATTGAAGTTAATGTATCGCTTGTGTTTGGTAAATATGTAGAAAGAGAACCTTAAAAAAAATGGCAGATTAAGTCAAAAACAACAATGACATATGTATCGTTGGCTGTTTTTGCTTCGTTTCAGTTTACTTTGGGGTTGAAGAAGGATGACGTGCACCTGCATCAACAACCTCCACCCGAAGACCACGACGAGTTGGCCACCTGAAAGTCAATTTGGTCTGAGATATTTATTTGTTATTGTTACGACATTGTCTTGAAGTCTGTTCCATGTTTTTGTCAATAAATGTCTGACAGTAAAGCCCATAAGTGGCCTTACGATATTTCAGTTTTGCAAATATATATATATATATATATACGATGTCTTTGAATCTCAGAAAAAGAGATTTCTGTAGTTCAATCTAATAAGTGAAATTCTCAAAAGACACCTGCCAAAGTGTTATAAATCAAGCAGTTCAATTCACAAGTAAGCAAATAGTTTTATTCATGTTTTAAAAATACATTCCGTTTAAAAAATAAATATAATTATCATGACTTCAAGTATAAAAACAATAATATGTAATAAATATCTTCTTTAAATAATTCATACGACTGTTTGCAATAAATAAGGTCTTAGATTCACAATGGCTTTTTTGAATGAGCAATAAATAAGTTATCTACAGAATAAAAAATTTAAAAAACTCAGTGCGTCATGCAAAAACAAATACATCATCAATCCGTCAGTGGGTTACGACACGTCAGTGCAGATCCAACAACTTAATTCACTTCATGTTTTGCCCAACATTTCCGACGGGCTTCAGTGGCGGACGTGACTACCGCAATAAACTAAACATGGCGAAGACCTTGGCATGTTTTCCCCTTCGCCGTTCTTTGCGCCTCAGCGCCCTCTCGCCGTCAACAATGAAGATGTAGAGCTTCCGCAGGATGTTGTGCGCCGTCATCTTTCTGTGGAAAGCATCGGGGTGGTACAGTGACCTCAATAGGCTCTCTTCCTCATTGCTACTCAGGCCTGTGACCTCTTCTGGTTTTTTCATCTGCCGGACAAGAGTAAGCAACACAATGTCAAAATAGGTATTATAGTAACAGCAAAATTCATTTCCTATCCTTAAATTGTCACACTGGCCAACCTTTTGTTTGATATTGTAGAGCAGGAGTTCAGAGTAGTGTTTGGCCTCAGACAGAATTTTACTGCCGGGATATTCCTTCTCCACGTGCTTGAGAAGAATTATGTAAGTGGACAGACCTTGGGCCAGCCTGTGCAGGCAAGCCTCCTGGAAAAAAGAATATTTAGGTTAGTTAAAAAACTAATATCTATTCAACCTACGCATAAAAGTCAAGCCGATGCTAGCAAACAATTATGGAAAGTGTCAGTGTCTGTATTTTCTCCCACCTCTGGTGGTTTTCCATTTCTGGTTCTTACCTTGCTAAAGTTGGAGCTGGGGCAGTTTGCTGGAAACTGAGGTGCTTTGTAGTGCTCCAGTAAATGAAAGTTGACATTGTTTTGGAATTCATCATCAAACTGATATTGAAATTAGTCACAAGTCAGATATGTTTTACAGCCAGGAGAAGACAATGAAGGTGCTTTCTGAATTTCCACTTACAGCTTTCTGGTGTTCTTTAGGGGTACCCAGAACCGAGTCCCAAACATGAGCAGAGGTCAGCAGGTCAGAGGGCGCCGTTTCCTCCTCACTTGAGGTGTCGCTTGATGGCAAGACGGTGGTCGCTTCTGTCAACGGAGCGCCATTGGCTCGCAGTACTAGAAAAGCCACCAAGCCCACCGCGAGAATTTGCGTGTCTAATGCGGAAGCAGAAGAAAATCATGAATGAATGGCAAAAGAGGAAGAAAATTCAGGAAACATTCATCACTGACTTACACATGTTGGGCATGTTGCGTCGAGATTACTCTTGCCTTGACCGCCTGCTCTCGTGGAACATGTCTTGACTTCTCATTGCACAGCCGTTATATATTCTACTGACCGCAGGGATTTCCGAATACCTTACGGTTTCAATTATATACTGATGAAACCGATATTACACTCTTTTTTTTTGGTGCATACAGCAGAATGTAATTACACAGAATGAAAAAAGACGAATTCAATCATTTTTAAAGAACAACAACTTTATTTCAATTATTTCAATTAGATTTCACAACAGGTCGGAGCAGATTTTATTTAAAAAAAGCCCATTTAATTGTATTGTTATACAATATTTTTATAATGTGACCATGTCAAAAGTCAAAGTCTGCTTTATTGTCAATCCCTTCATATGTCAAGACACACAAGAAACCGAAATTCCATTTCCTCTATCCCACGGTGGAAGTGGAATTTCCATCATCATCTTCCAAACGTGCGCCAGTGGCTTTGCTCATCCTTATTTCCTGGAAGAAAAACGGACGTCAAAATAGAAATATTGCTTCTTGTCGCTTGAAAGATGTGTCACCTCTCCGTTGGCGTTGATCAAGGTAAAGTGGACCTGGCCTACGGGTCCCCAGTTGGACTGTGTCTCCCAGACTAGATCAGAGGGAGGATTGTGGTTTCGGCCAGCGTCAGCCGCCCAGATCTGATGCATGTAAAGGTCATTGAAATATTGAGCACCTTGTATCTGAGATCTTCCAGATAAGATTGATTACCGTGACACTCTCGTGGGCCTTCAGGATGAATTCTGCGGCAAACTTGAATACGATGGGAGCAGAAGATCCAATCTGGAGCTTCACCTGCCAGTTCCCCAAATTCTGATCCTAATAGTTTAAATTGATCTTAACAAGTTAGTCGTTACTGGAAAATGTGCAAATTTCGTAAGATGTTCCACTGTGACACATCCACTGACCTCATCAACTGTATTGCGGAGTCTGACATATTTGCCGTACGAGTCCACCTCATCCAGAGTGACCTGCTGCTCATCCACAGTGACCTGCTGCTCATCCACAGTGACCTGCTGGGCGATTTTAGGACGAGGCACATTGCATCCGCCCGAGCTCAAACCCTCGCTGTCCTTCGGACGTTTCCTCTTTTTGCTGGCCGACATGGTTTGGCGTACCCTGGGGACAAACGTGGAGACATTAATTGCTATGAGAGCAAACGTTGTGGTATGTTCTAAAGCTGTAAAAAGACCTCTCCTCCTTGTTCTGGGTCCGCTCCCTCTCTGTAGACAGAGCCTCCTCCAGATCTTTCACTTTTTGGCCGGCTTCCAACTCCACCATGCGAGACTCGTGCTGGCTTTGGACCATGCGCAAGTCCTACGTGATACGTGAGAATGACTCAGCTTTATTTTCATTAATTAAATAAGCGATAGTGATGGTAATTACCGACCGCGGAATGCAGCTTCTTTTCAAACTCCAGCTCATCTTTAAGGATTTGAATGTGATGCGACTTCCTGAGCAAAAACAGTATTAAACCCTCGACGCAGTCAAATGCGCTATTTATATTGATGTGCGACTACGGGATGGTTAACTGAAAGTCCAATTGAGCTGCAATTAGTCACGAGGAGGATTTTCCTTGGGGTGTGGCCCCAGCAGCAAAGCAATTATGTCAGCACTAATATCCACTATCCATTTTGTTGTTGGCATATTTTTGATAAAATGGCCGGGCGGGCCTCACCTTGCTTCCAGCTCGTCAAAATCAATCTTCAGCTTGGACAACTTCACCTGCAGACGTTCACGCTCTGTGGCCTCTGAGTCCAGAGCCGCACGGGCTTTCGCCAGATTGGATTCTTTCTTCGTGTCCCTGTGATGACAGATATACACATAAACTGAGAATTCGGAAAATTTCGGGCAGTCGGAGAAATCAGCGTGAACAAACTAATACATACAGCCGAGTTAAAAAAACACCAGAACAATCAAGTCAAGTCAAGTTTATTTGTATAGCCCTAAATCACAAGCAGTCTCAAAGGGCTTCACATAGACAGAAATTGACAATTATTCTCAAAGCATCCCCTGATCTTAAGCTCCCAAAAGGGCAAGGAAAAACTTAAAAACCCCTACCAGGGGAAAATGAGAAACCTTGAGAAGGGACCACAGATGGAAGGATCCCCCTTTCAGGATCACCAGGTTGAAATGGATGCAGAGAGGGCACAAATGATACAACATGAAAATCAATTAAATAAAAAGTGGATGTCCATGTCATAGCAGAGGGCTGCCGAAGGAGCCCTCAATTGTCCTGGCAGTGTCTTCGAGGAGGTTGAGCTGCAGTTCCCCCATCCTGAATTGGCCCACGAGAATCCAGATAGCCGCTGTCAGCATGGGTGCCACCTAACCACCTCCCCGGCCGGGGAGGGGGGAGGGAGGGGGTGGAGAGGGAGAGAAAACAAACTCCAGCCGAATCGGCCACTACAGGTTAGTTAAAGGCCATGTCATAGAAATGTCTCTTTAAACGTGTCTTAAATGTTTCTACTGAGGTAGCAGTCCTAATATCCATTGGTAGGGCATTCCAAAGCTCTGGAGCCCGAATAGAAAATGCTCTAGAGCCTGCAGACATTTTCTTGGCCCTCGGTGTCGCTAAAATGGTAGCGTTTTGCGAACGAAGGTTACGAGACGGAACATAAGGAACAACTAGGTCGACGAGATATGAAGGCGCTAAGCCATGCAGCGATTTATAGGTTAGTAGAAGAACCTTGAAGTCACATCTTAAATGGACCGGGAGCCAATGTAAGTTGGCTAGTATTATCACCATGACAATTGCGAACACACAGAAAGAAAATAAATAACTGGAACATCACTCAAACACCGGTGATCCCATCGTGAGTCCCACATATGGGATGGTTAACTGAAAGTCCAATTGAGCTGCAATTAGTCACGAGGAGGATTTTCCTTGGGGTGTGGCCCCAGCAGCAAAGCAATTGTGTCAGCACTAATATCCACTATCCATTTTGTTGTTGGCATATTTTTGATAAAATGGCCGGGCGGGCCTCACCTTGCTTCCAGCTCGTCAAAATCAATCTTCAGCTTGGACAACTTCACCTGCAGACGTTCACGCTCTGTGGCCTCTGAGTCCAGAGCCGCACGGGCTTTCGCCAGATCGGATTCTTTCTTCGTGTCCCTGAGATGACAGATATACACATAAACTGAGAATATGGAAAATTTCGGGCAGTCGGAGAAATCAGCGTGAACAAACAAATACATACAGCCGAGTTAAAAAAACACCAGAACAATCACCATGACAATTGCGAACACACAGAAAGAAAATAAATAACTGGAACATCACTCAAACACCGGTGATCCCAACATCACCACAACAAATTCAATGTCGGTCACACCCTGAAGTATTTCTTTTCCTGGGCCGCGATGTGACTTTTGACACAAATACCTACGCCGCCACCACGTTTTGTAGCCAAGTCAGGACAGTTTGTGTAAGAATCACTTCGGTTCCTGCAAAACATCGTGTAGCCTTCCAAGCAAGCACGTCCATCGGCCACTGATCCTTGGAGGTGTGTCTCTGTGAAGCACAAAACATCAGCGAAAAGCAGTTCGTGATGAGACACGATATCTTGCACGTGACAAGACAGCCCTTCGGTGTTATGATGGACGACAACCAGGTGATTTGCCCGATCTACCGACGGCATCACGTGAAGGAGGGGCATGACGCTCTCCAAAGAATCCTCTGCCATCTCAGCAAGAGCAGCAGTGATTTGTGGATTTGCATGAAGCCTTCTCTCATCCATATGCAGAATATGCAGACCACTGAGCGAAGTCACTCTACTCAGAGCTACGTACCCCATGCCGTGTTCGAAAACACCTTTCAGCGAAACTGCAGCCTGTGACGTTGTCATGCCTTGTACCTTGTGGATCGTGCAGGCAAAAGCAAGCTTGATGGGAAACTGACAATGTACACGGGGTTAGCAGCACGCGCTGTGTTACTCACATGATCGAGTTCCAACCCAAGTTTCTGGACACGGGCTTCATTTGGATAGTTCACCAATTTGACAACTTTTGCAAACATCCCTGTCAGGTTTATTTCAATGACTGAATAATTATTAAGAGAAGAGCAACAGCAAACAAACCAGAAGTGAGACAGAATATTAAGTCTTTTCTCGCGAGGAGAACGATAGAGAGAGGAAACTCGGTTACAATCTCCATCAATTCTGAGTTCTCCCTCCACGTGCTCCTCTATTTAATGTTTTGGTTGCCCTGGTTACAGAGGCGTTGCTACACTAAAGGGAGGGGAGATTGTGTCTGTAGCAACGCTGATTAGCTAAGGAATGTAGTGTGGTGTGAATTAGCACTTCATTGTCGGCCCGTGACCCCCGCAGAGTTTGTCCATCTGTTCTTCTCCATTTGTTGGCAGAGTCGTCCGCGAGCGAGATCGATAACTTCAATTGCCGCTTTCCTGTGGAACAATGCAACTAAACCTTGGCTAGACTTTATCTACTTAGTAAATTAACACGCAATAACAATTAGTAACTTGTCCTAAACACTAAAACAAATGTTAAGTAAATGTAAGGTAACTGGTATGCAGAAGAGAAAACCTTTGACCTCAAGTAAAAACATAGCAAGGGAAGTTTTACGACATTGTGTAGGATGCAACAAACTAAGTTATTTATTACTGGTTATATACATTCCAACCTAATCCTACGATCAAGATAGTTAGGAAACCCTGACTTTAATGGTCGCTTGGAGGTTCATCTGGGGTGCAGGACAGCAATGAGGCATGTTGTCTAACAAAGTGGTCTTTGTTAGAAAGGAACTGTCCTTCCGTGGTACATCATAAAAACAGCAAGGCCAAACAGCAAGCATATAATGCAGTAATATTTCGGTAAGGCATTGATTAGAGAACGCATGATAACATATATATACATTTTTCTAACAATTCCCTCCTGTTTATCATAAGTTCTCAGAGTCCATCTTATCACCTAAAAGCGGCCATTTCAAAAAAGATTTTCAGCCGTAGGATCACAATTCATAAGAACAAATTTAAACCCGGGAGGAGATCGAACCTTAATAATCAATGTCAGAGTCGGGAAACAAATCGGACAGGTTTACCAGAGGAGCCTCAAAGATGGAGCCATCGCTAGAGCGACAACCCTCGTCAGTCGCAAAGTCTTCCCCTTGGAGCAACGGAAAAGTCTCAGCCGCTGGAGAGATAGCAGTTGTAATTAACCTGTCAATTAGAGATCGGAGACACGGAATACAACAACATCCACACAAGGTCAAAACAGCAGAAAAAACGGCAAGGGAGACTAGGACCGAGGACACCAGGGTACGGTACTTTCCGAACACGTTTAGCCAGTCGTTCCAAACCTCCGTGTTCACTCCACTGTGTTCCTTCATTTTCCCATTCAAGGTCCTCAGGCCCTCAAGGGCCTGGGACAGGCTTCCACCAGCGGCAGTATTATTTGGAATGAATGTGCAGCATTGCTCACCAAACATGGCGCAGACACCACCCTCTTTTGAGAGTAGCATATCAAGGGCCATTCGGTTCTGGAAAGCCATGAGGGAAGTCGCGGCCAGTTGGGAGTAGACCGCCCTGAAACCCGCCTCGGTCCAATTTCCAAGCCTCTGCACGTTGTAATGGATGTAGTTGATCCTGTCGACATTTTTGTTAAGAGTACACCACCAACACAGGGTGGATTCAAAACCAGCTGCTATCTGATTCACCAGCTTACACTTATCCGGTACTCCTCTGGGAACACCAATTGCATCAATTTCGGTCAGATCATCGTCGGCTGTCAAATTCAAAGATATTTTGGTTTTTACCAGCTTTTTCTTTTTTCAGGTCTTGGGATGTTGATACATATACAATTTAGCTTGACTACATTCTCTGAAAAAAATGGCTTCTTTTTTCTTTCTTCAATGGATATTACTATAAAGAATGCCCTGTCACACATTTCATAATCCAATATACGTGATAGATTTCACACAATCTTTGATCAATGGTGACGGTACAACATAAGGCAATGGTCACAAACCCATACATATGACATATTAAATTTTGTTTGTCTTTACAGCTTGTTTTGCCATTAGCAATCAATTGCTTCGTTTAGCAGTTTACTCTAATACTAGTTACCTGAAACAAATTATCCACATTCACTTTAGATATATTCATCCCATTCTTTAACATCTACAGCGGTTGTTGACAAAGTACACATATAAACATCATACTTTCATGGCAGTCCAGATCTGACACAGCAGATCATCCTGCAAAGGTCAAATTGATCTTTTAAATCGCTACAATGCAGCATAATTTTTTTTGGAGTGATCAATATAAGTTGTTCACTCATCTCTCCCCTACTCATTAGGACTTAGTTCCCACAAATACCATATTGCTGAAGTTAACAAAGTGGCAACAAAGATAGCCACCTTACATGCAATAACGTCATTGTTCCATTTTCTTGTTCCCGGCATTTCTCTAAGAGGTAAGGCTCCCTTTGGGTCACTTTTTCCCGATTGAACGTTACCTCAAAAGAAATTACCCTTTTGTAATTTGCAAGGACCACCTCAACTGACCTTTCTGCTATTTTAATGACAGTTGATGTAATTATCAATATTCAATGTGGCCCTTCCCCCGTGGAAGAACACCAGCGTTTTGTTTTCAATGCTCTTAATGAGAACGTGCTTTGTTCTTTTTGCCTTTAAAATATTAATTATAAATATAAAATGTAAATGCCAAATTTGAATCATCCTTAGTTTCCCACTTGGTTTTAAAACATGGTAATCTATATTGTCGCCCAAACAATTTTTCATACGGGGTTAAACCCACAGTACTTGTAATATTTAGTACAGTTTGACCAGGTCTAAACATTTTGTCCATGATCTTCCATTTTTCCCATGCACATTTTCACACTTTATACCAGTTCTGTCACGAGAATTAATTTCCGAAATCCCATATCTCGGTATTATTTCTTTACATAACGTTTTTTGCCACTGTTAAGGCATTCAGTGTTTATGTTGAAGCCAATTCAAACCATTTTGAGAATGCATCTTTAATGACCAGGCAGTATAACCCTGTGGATTGCATGTTAAACAAGCTCTTCAAAAAAAATTTTTTTATAACTGCTTAACTGTTTTGAATATGAATCAAATTCACATGATGTATAAAGCTGACTGAACTGCCCCATTATCCCTCCTCTTGAGCCATGCGACACACAACCATGGCTCAATATTGCTGCCCGCTTGTATAGGTTTTTTGGAGGATAGGTCAGTCTTCTGGTCATTTATAGATGCCATTCTCTACTCTTGCCCCTCTCTTTGTCCATGATTGACTTCCAATCTATGGACTTTGTCGCTGCACATCTTTAAAAATGTATCAGTAATTCAATCCGCTTCTTGTGTGTATAAAATTTGAAGCGTCTTTTGCACTGCAGCTATGCGGTTCCGTCCGCAAGCTTGTTACCTCTTGACACCTTATCAGTCTCGTGCGTGCCCTGCACACGTGCACATAGCTATTTGTCGTGGCAATTGGACTGCTTCCACAACTAGCCTAGTTGTAGTTTCTTGTAGTTTCTTTTCAATCAGTTTCTCATCGTTTATCACAAGAATCTTAGTAATTTGAACAAAAGTCAAAAAGTATGTTTTATTTTACTCAATTGTACGATTTAGAGAATCCATATGTAGTAAAGCGTTGTATTACTACATATGATTTCATCTTCATTTAATTTTGACACACCTTTCAAAATGCTTCTCAGTGTCCCAGTGCACACATGCTTTGCGTGTGTAACTGGTTGTCTCAACCCGTGTTCCACATCCTAATCTTTCCTTCCTCAAGGTGTCAAACCAATCCACTAATTGGAAAAGATAAAAATCAACAAATTAACCATCAGTAAATTAATATAATAGTTAATTGTTGTTGTTTCTTAACTTTAACTAACTCAATCACTCTCTTATCCTCAAATGTAAAAACTTGTGTAGTCCTTACACAACCAATCGACTATTTCTTCTAAATTTAGCTTTGAAATGTTGTTATTTAATAATTTTGCTTCATCCAATTCCAGAAAGCAAGTTCTTTCCAGCTCTCAAATTTGGTTTCATCAGGGATAGGCATTAATGCAGTGTGGACCAGTTCCTGCCCACAAAAAATTGCTTGCCTTTCTGTTCTTCTTATTTTCACAAAATTGCTTTTGTTTTGCGGTGCAAATCATATAGACTACAATCTAGTAAATTCTTTTGTGCACCTACATTAGCCAATTTCAACACATAACACTGACGGCACACAGACAACACAAAAACTTACAGCAGAGACACAGCTCACAAACGATACAAACAAACAACGCTGCGCAAACGTCATCCTCTATTTTGACGTTTCGGTTATACTTTTGTTTTCTCATCAGTGCCTTTTATCCTTCATGCAAATATTGTCACATCTTCCTCAAGCATCACCCTGCTTCAAATATTCAAACATTCTCTGAGAAACTCACACTTTCCTTGCTTCGCCCGCAGCCACAGCACCGCTCGTGCGAGGGGTGGGGGCGCAGCATCAATGTTGATTAGTCACAGGCTGGCCATTTCCTGCAACAACCATGATGCCGGCCCACCGCCCACACGAGCATAGCAAAGGCCCACGCGGACAGCCCCGCCCCGCGACAACGCGCGAGCGCAGGCACGCTTATCAGTTTCACCTTCTCAAAGGGCAGGCCAACTCTGCTGTTGCCCTCCCCTATCATGTTCACCTTCAACATCTTTCAGTCTTCTACACAACATTTGCTGTCTCATTCTCGTCCTATCAAGCCACCATTCTAGTCACTTTCTGCCACACACGTCTTATTTTCTCTACTGCCACACACTGCTCATCTTAGTTTCTCCAACAAACTTAAACACATCATCGTCCACTTCTCAATTTCCCTATTATTGCTCAACAGCCTCCAGAACATTCTCCATTACTGATTTCTTCCATAGAACACACATCTCACTCGCACTCATACACACACCCAATCATGAGGATCCTCCGCGCGCACACGCACACACACACCAGCACAAAAGGATGACGCACAACATATAAGAACACATAGAAGCACTAAGAACATCTTTTTGCTCGTATTACTTGTCTGATTTATTCTCTATTTCACTTTTAGAAACTACGTGTAATTCTTTTCTATTTATTTAGCAAATTTTAACTTCAATGTTTCTTTATCTTACTTTATCCTTTTAACATAAATATCTCCTTATATTTAAGCTAATTTTCTCCTTAATTTTGGCAGCCAGGTTCCCACTTCATTACATGGAAACCTGATCTGATTTGATTTTGGCCTAGTCATAGTGTTTCTGTTAATTTGTGCAGTCACGTGCCATGTGACCGTTTTCTCCGCAATTCCAGCATTTTATTGGAGGTTGCACAACTCCTCTTCCTCGGCCTCTAAAGCCTCCTTTAGACATTGCTCGCCCTCTCTGGCCTTTCTGTCCTCTGCCTGCATTTTGGTAAAAAGTGTCACTATCCTGGTCTACCAGAAAAGTGTGTTTTGAAGCTTTCATTTGTTTTCGTTTTTGTTTGTTTATTACTACTTTTTCCGCATGGAGGGCATGATTTATGTATTCCTCCAAAGTTCCGGTGTTCATTCCTATATGATTATTGATCACCCTAATTTGTATTGCAGGCTTGGACCCTACATGGATGGCATTTTTTAATTGTTGCTGATAAGCACCTTGAGGCGCATTATCTTCCACCAGTCCACTGTGTGTTTTAAACACTTTTGTCATGCGCACTCGATACTCATCAAAGGTTTCATTATCATTTTGCTTTGTTCTGCCTATTTCTGTATAATTTGCTCTGATTTCCTTTGACCAATCCATTTCTAGCGGGCTTTTCTGCCTAGTGGCTCTGTCCGTCATCCCATAAGGAGGAGGTGATTCCTCAATTTTGTGTGTGTCCTGCATTTGCGGATACAACTTCGCAATGATCTTTAGTTTTGAATTTGTAGCATGTGTTTTCTCTTCTTGCTCTTGTACTGCTTCTAGTTCTCCCTCAAATTCATATTTTTTAACCCATTTATCAAAATCTTTTTTTAATCGGTTGGGATCCTGCCTTTCAACTATTTTCCAATCTTTGCATTTTAGTTCATGTCGGGGTAGGGACTTTCGCTTATTATTTAAGTTTCCCATGGTTTATTTTTCTAAATTTTGGAGTTGGTAGTTTGAATGGCACCTACAGTGTCCTAAAACCAACTTTATTCACAGGACAGTGGTTAAAAATTCAATGTGTGGTAAGTCTCCTTTCACCTCCCCCAAAAGGAGCCACCGTTTACAATCCTGTGTGTTTATATATAGGAGCGCTCAAATGAGATCACTCTCAGTCAAACCGTACACAAGCATACCACGCGCGTTTTCTTTTTAAGAACAGAGGAGTCTGCCCCTCCTGCTGCGGAATTTAACTAACATAAAACGTTAGGGGGCTCCACATCCGCCCCTGCAGAATTTAACTGTTTCTAGTTGTACTTGATAGGGTCTAGAATTCTCAAGGTTTTTTTGTTTTGTTTTTTTAATAACAGAGGAGTCCGCCCCTCCTGCTGCAGAATTTAACTAGCTTGAAAGCTAGGGGGCTCCACATCCGCCCCTGCGGAATTTAACTGTTTCTATTTAGTAGAATTAATATTCATACTCACGGTCTGCTGATTCTCTTCCTCGGAAGATCTCGTCAACCCTCCCGGTGTCCAGCCGGACTGATCGAGACAGTCCCGTCAAAGGGCTTTTGTTTTACCTCGGCCGAGGATTGTCACCTGCGTCGAAGAGCCCGCTGGAACCGTTCAAGGCGTGTCGAGATCCCGGACGAGCCCCCAATTTCTGTCAGGTTTATTTCAATGACTGAATAATTATTAAGAGAAGAGCAACAGCAAACAAACCAGAAGTGAGACAGAATATTAAGTCTTTTCTCGCGAGGAGAACGATAGAGAGAGGAAACTCGGTTACAATCTCCATCAATTCTGAGTTCTCCCTCCACGTGCTCCTCTATTTAATGTTTTGGTTGCCCTGGTTACAGAGGCGTTGCTACACTAAAGGGAGGGGAGATTGTGTCTGTAGCAACGCTGATTAGCTAAGGAATGTAGTGTGGTGTGAATTAGCACTTCATTGTCGGCCCGTGACCCCCGCAGAGTTTGTCCATCTGTTCTTCTCCATTTGTTGGCAGAGTCGTCCGCGAGCGAGATCGATAACTTCAATTGCCGCTTTCCTGTGGAACAATGCAACTAAACCTTGGCTAGACTTTATCTACTTAGTAAATTAACACGCAATAACAATTAGTAACTTGTCCTAAACACTAAAACAAATGTTAAGTAAATGTAAGGTAACTGGTATGCAGAAGAGAAAACCTTTGACCTCAAGTAAAAACATAGCAAGGGAAGTTTTACGACATTGTGTAGGATGCAACAAACTAAGTTATTTATTACTGGTTATATACATTCCAACCTAATCCTACGATCAAGATAGTTAGGAAACCCTGACTTTAATGGTCGCTTGGAGGTTCATCTGGGGTGCAGGACAGCAATGAGGCATGTTGTCTAACAAAGTGGTCTTTGTTAGAAAGGAACTGTCCTTCCGTGGTACATCATAAAAACAGCAAGGCCAAACAGCAAGCATATAATGCAGTAATATTTCGGTAAGGCATTGATTAGAGAACGCATGATAACATATATATACATTTTTCTAACAATCCCGTTGCACAGACCTGATTGAACATCAACGTTCCGTGTGATCATAACACGAGCACCCAAGGCAACTTTGATTGAGTCCGGGAGCTCATTCTTAGCGCCTTGCACAGGGGAAGCTTGCCTTGCCATTCTGCCAGTTCCTTTGTCTTTCTTGCAGTCATCCGCGTCAATCTGCACAATGTCCTTATGAAACAGTTCCAGCAACGCAGAGTTATGGCCATCCACCTGTTTATTGGTGGCAAAAACATGCAGAATATGCTTTGGACACATTTCTGGGGAAGTGTACCTCGTGGCAAGGAGAGCTCTGTCCATTTCCGACAGTTCATCTGACTTTTCTTTGACGCGGAGTCGGTTCAGCAGTTCGGCAAAGGCGACATCGTCTTTCTGCCTCATGATGGCGGTGAGCGTGATCTTTTTGAAGTCGTCACGCCAGTGGTCCAGCCGCGTAGGATCGTACACGCACAGAGGTTTGGACTGTCTCACGGGAGGGAGCTGAAAGAAATCTCCAACAGCAAGAACAGACATGCCACCGAAAGGTAAATTAATTCCTTTGATTTGTTTCAACCTGGCATTCACGTAGGCAAAGAGGTCTTTCGACACCATGGAAATCTCATCGATGATGAGTATTTCGGCGATGGACAGCTCGGCTCTGACTTCGTCCAGTTTATTGCCCAGCCCGTGGTACGGGGGTTTGAGACTTCTCGGCAGTTTGAGTAGACAATGCAACGTTGCCCCGGAAATGTTGAACGCCGCCGTGCCAGTGAAAGCTGCGAGAACAACCGTTTGCTTGGAAATGTCGGCCTCCTCAGCCAGTCGTGGTAGTCTCTGCAGTATTTTGGTAGCCTCAGCGTGGATACACTTGATGAGATGAGATTTGCCGGTCCCGGCGCCACCGTTGATGTGGTAGAAGAACTGCTCAATGGGCTTTGAGCTACACACACGTTTTATGCACCAATCTCTGACCTTGTAGAAGACGGACGCTTGCTTTTGGTTCAGGTTACGATACATGTCGCGTAACACTGCGGGATCGATGGCTGCAGCCTCTGTCACGATGGACATTTGCGTTGTTTTGGACCTGACGTTATAGTCCGGGACATTTTCCTCCACGTTGTCGTTCGGTTCATCTCTCGCGTTCATTTCCTCAACGCATTCGAGTCTTTGCAACTCACTCTCGGGAGCCAGGTGGCACCATTCGTTTATGACGAGCCCACTCTCCTCCACCTCTTGGATGGCGTTGTCAATGTCTCGACTGTATTTCTCATACCTTTCTCTGTTCCTTCTGACAATTTGGCACACGCGCTCCACAGAGTCGTTATACGGTAACTGTACACAGGCGTTATCATGAAACAACTGATAGGAAGGACAGCGTTCAGATTTTAATTGGCAATCAGCACGATGAGGCAGGTACAGCTTGAGCAAGGAGCAGTAATATTCCTACGGATTCTTTTGTTCAGAGTATTTGCAGTATTTGATGACCGCATGTTTTTTTGTTCTTTTCTGGACAAAGCCCATGTCGTTCAGCAGAGACAAAACATTCTTACCTTTGGCTTGTTTGCCATAAACAATTCTGCACATTGATGCAAAATCAGCCAAGCACATGACTTCAAATTCCTCTGTTTGAGGTCTGGATTTGTATTTTTCCGGTAGGCCAGTCATCCACACTTCATGAGATTCCTGCGTTTTGCCCTCAAGGAGTGAGAGAGAACTCATTTTCAGCGCATTGTCACTCGTTTGTACAAATACCACCACCATGCGGGAGGACTGTTTCATATGCAAGCCGCACGCACGTGCGACGCATTCCTGAGCACTCACTTCTCTTTTCTTGGAGTACGCTTGCATAATTTGCTTCATTTCATCGCTCTCGTTGACATTTGCGCAGCGGGAGTTTTCAATGACCGATTTCAGGTATTGGCTCAGACCGTGTTCAGCCTTGCTGATGTAGCTGCAGATGTATGCGATGCAAGAGTAGGCATTCAGGATGTATTGGATGTCCAGGTTTCCATCCCAGGCAAGAAGCAAATGGCGGTTGTAGTTGTTGACCCAGCAGTCTTTCGGTTCTCGCTTAAGCACGACAGAACTCGACGAGGCCGTCATGCGCAAACAGTTCATGTACTCGTCACCGGTGAGCTTACATTTAGCCAGTAGCTGAGGCAAAGTCAGGGATGCCGTTTCAGGCTCATTCAGCAGATTTAGCACGAGAACAAGCTTGGCATTCGACGCCAACCGATCGTCATTGCGTTGATCTCGATTGTCGTCGTCGACGGGCGCAGGTCTGACGATTATTGTTTCATCGCACGGTTGTTTGGGGAATCCAAAGCGGCAATTTGCACCTTGGTGTTTGACGCACGATTTGGAGTGACTTTTGCTGTGCATCTGAACCTCTGTGACCTTTTTGTACAATTCCGGTTCCTTCTGCGGGTCCGGCAGCTCGGCCGAGATGTAGCGAGACACAAAATGACAGATGGCTCCATCCGTGGCTTCCTCAAATACAGGGGCACCTCGAACCCATATGAGGCAATGAATGTGAGGACTTCCTCTGTGTTGAAACTCCAGTCGGTAAAAGTAGTCGACGACCTCACCAATCGGTTGCGCCGGAGAGAGGATCAAATCTCTGAACAGAGCTTCCACACGCTTGTCAAACATGCGCATCGTCGTCACAGGATTGCTGCGTAGGATCTCACACTTGGTAGCCCAGTCAAGTTGGGCGAAATTCACTACTTCACCTTGTTGCGCTTTGATGGCGGTGATGACCTCTTCCCAACGCATTTCGGCAGCAGAAAATGTGCAAAAGAACGTGGGTGTGCCCAGCTGCCGGATCATAGCAAAAAGATCTTTGGTGGTTTTCTCCCAATAGGCCGGCGTACCTCTCAGCGGTGTCATGAATCGGACAGCATCTTTGCTGCGCACCAGTTTCTCAACTTCACGTTTGTCCTGAAGCATGGCATTGTTTATCCTTCGACCATCCCTGGTAAAAGGCTTACCTTTGCGCAGCTGTATTGTCATGCTCGACGTTGCCTGGTAAATTTCAGTCACAAACTGGGCAAAGAACAAGTAGTTGGTATCTCGAGCAAAGCGTTCATCCACGCAACACAGACGGGTTTTGAAATATTTGCTTGGTGTGAGTTTTATTGCTCTCTCTTCATCGAGGGTGTTCTGACCAGTGGGAAACTGCACCGGAAAAGCCATGGCCTCAAGCTTGGGAGTCTTGAAAAAACTTACTGGGTTGTTTCTTTCTGCAGGAGCAACACAATAAATGCCCTCTGTAAAACTCATAATTTCCTCTGCCACATCATTGGGTTGGAGACACGATTCAAGTATCACTCCACCATTTGGTTGATCACCGTCTTCCGAATTTCCTTGTTGCTGTTTGTTACCACTGTTGTCATGTTGAGAGTCACTGTTCATCCCACACAGAGCATCACTTTCAAATCTGTACATCTCCTCCAGAGCTTCCTCATTGTACTCACTGTCGCTCATTTGCGCTTCATCGGAGCTGCTCTCATCGTCAGTGAGGGTTGGGTCGCAAAGGTCCGCATCGTCGCGAATGGTTATGTCTCTGTACTGTGGATGGACTTGTTTCAGTTTCATCAGAGCGCTCATTAGCTTAGACCAAGTGACAGTTTGAAAAAACTGATGGCCTTTGTAGCAAAGCCGTCTCTTCAGTTTCACTCTCAACATCTGTGACTTACTTCTTAGTCTGGGCAAGACATTGACCGTCTCTTGTACTTCCGATGGCACGCACACCACATTTCCACGAATGGCTCGTTGTTGACCTTTGGGAAGAGGTACAATTTTGGCAAATGATATGTATTTGGAAATGAGGTGTCTCTCCAGTATGTTCAATCCACACAGTTCCTTTGGAATATCAGAGAGTGTGAGATTGTTCGCAACAGCAAGTGCAGGCATTTTACCATCTTTGAGGTGACTATAGCAAGTGTGACATATCCACTCCAGTTTTCTTTCAGCTGGTACGCTGCACGAGGCCTGACATTCATCATCACAGATATGGACAAATTGTCCCGTGAGACAACTTGCAACAACATGTCTGTTTTTCTTATAAAATCTACGTTGACAAGCGCGTACTTGGTTCGGAAACAATGCTCTGTGGCAAACAGTGCAGACAAATGTGGGGCCATTCTTAATTTGGGCTTTGAATACCTCAACAGCTTTCATGAGCACACAGTCATTTCGCTCCCTACATAGTCGGTTTATGACTTAGTATTTTTTCAAAAGCGTACTTACTCTGCGCATTGTTTTGGTCTTCAGTGAATCAGATTTTTTTGCCATTATGCGCCTCATGATTTCCTGATGTTTTAATCGGAATTCAGGGTTGTTTAAATAACGGCGTGTCATGTAAGAGCGCTGCCTGTTTCGAAACCCAACGTCGTCACGGTAACGTTCTGTGATGTAAGCGCGTCGTCTCATCGTAAAACACTCATCTGTCCTATAACGACGTGAGAAACGGGAAAGGTTTTTCTTCTTAAACTCATGATCCGTCTGACAACGTTGTGTAAAATAGGACTTTTGTTTGGCACAAAAACGCTTGTCCTGTTGATAACGGGTTCTAATATAACCCAATTTCCTTTGTCTTACCTCTGCAATTTGACTGTACTGTTCCCTCTCTTTAGAGTTTTTCATGATTCTCTTTAGTTCCTGTTTTTTACGTCTCACTTCCAATTTTTCTTTTAACTTTTCTTGTGCTTTTATTTGTCGTAGGAACTTTTCTCTACGAGATTTTGGAATTTTTGTCACATTTGCCAGCTGTTTACCTGTAGTGAAAACCACTCCACTGTCGTTATCGGTAAATTCTTGGTGGTGACGTTCACCTGAACACCGTCTAGTGTCGCTCGTCTCAACACATGAGACAATCTCAGCAACAGGTCTGCTTGCGGCAACACTGATTTGCGTCATCCACTGCTTCTGTGTCAGCGTTTTCTCTCGTGTGTCTGTCTGTGCATTAAAACTGAGAGATGAATAGAATTCAAGTCGACGTTGCAATGTGATCAACTGCAATTTTCAAAACCGCAAAGGCTGCAATTTGAAAAAGAAAATGTGCGTATATTTATTTATTGAATGACTACCATTTCAGTCAAACTGTTTTCTAAGTTGTATTTGAGGTAGTGCCCTTTTTTGTATTGAAGTTAATGTATCGCTTGTGTTTGGTAAATATGTAGAAAGAGAACCTTAAAAAAAATGGCAGATTAAGTCAAAAACAACAATGACATATGTATCGTTGGCTGTTTTTGCTTCGTTTCAGTTTACTTTGGGGTTGAAGAAGGATGACGTGCACCTGCATCAACAACCTCCACCCGAAGACCACGACGAGTTGGCCACCTGAAAGTCAATTTGGTCTGAGATATTTATTTGTTATTGTTACGACATTGTCTTGAAGTCTGTTCCATGTTCTTGTCAATAAATGTCTGACAGTAAAGCCCATAAGTGGCCTTACGATATTTCAGTTTTGCAAATATATATATATATATATACGATGTCTTTGAATCTCAGAAAAAGAGATTTCTGTAGTTCAATCTAATAAGTGAAATTCTCAAAAGACACCTGCCAAAGTGTTATAAATCAAGCAGTTTAATTCACAAGTAAGCAAATAGTTTTATTCATGTTTTAAAAATACATTCCGTTTAAAAAATAAATATAATTATCATGCCTTCAAGTATAAAAACAATAATATGTAATAAATATCTTCTTTAAATAATTCATACGACTGTTTGCAATAAATAAGGTCTTAGATTCACAATGGCTTTTTTGAATGAGCAATAAATAGGTTATCTACAGAATAAAAAATTTAAAAAACTCAGTGCAAAAACAAATACATCATCAATCCGTCAGTGGGTTACGACACGTCAGTGCAGATCCAACAACTTAATTCACTTCATGTTTTGCCCAACATTTCCGACGGGCTTCAGTGGCGGACGTGACTACCGCAATAAACTAAACATGGCGAAGACCTTGGCATGTTTTCCCCTTCGCCGTTCTTTGCGCCTCAGCGCCCTCTCGCCGTCAACAATGAAGATGTAGAGCTTCCGCAGGATGTTGTGCGCCGTCATCTTTCTGTGGAAAGCATCGGGGTGGTACAGTGACCTCAATAGGCTCTCCTCCTCATTGCTACTCAGGCCTGTGACCGCTTCTGGTTTTTTCATCTGCCGGACAAGAGTAAGCAACACAATGTCAAAATAGGTATTATAGTAACAGCAAAATTCATTTCCTATCCTTAAATTGTCACACTGGCCAACCTTTTGTTTGATATTGTAGAGCAGGAGTTCAGAGTAGTGTTTGGCCTCAGACAGAATTTTACTGCCGGGATATTCCTTCTCCACGTGCTTGAGAAGAATTATGTAAGTGGACAGACCTTGGGCCAGCCTGTGCAGGCAAGCCTCCTGGAAAAAAGAATATTTAGGTCAGTTAAAAAACAAATATCTATTCAACCTACGCATAAAAGTCAAGCCGATGCTAGCAAACAATTATGGAAAAAGTCAGTGTCTGTATTTTCTCCCACCTCTGGTGGTTTTCCATTTCTGGTTCTTACCTTGCTAAAGTTGGAGCTGGGGCAGTTTGCTGGAAACTGAGGTGCTTTGTAGTGCTCCAGTAAATGAAAGTTGACATTGTTTTGGAATTCATCATCAAACTGATATTGAAATTAGTCACAAGTCAGATATGTTTTACAGCCAGGAGAAGACAATGAAGATGCTTTCTGAATTTCCACTTACAGCTTTCTGGTGTTCTTTAGCGGTACCCAGAACCGAGTCCCAAACATGAGCAGAGGTCAGCAGGTCAGAGGGCGCCGTTTCCTCCTCTCTTGAGGTGTCGCTTGATGGCAAGACGGTGGTCGCTTCTGTCAACGGAGCGCCATTGGCTCGCAGTACTAGAAAAGCCACCAAGCCCACCGCGAGAATTTGCGTGTCTAATGCGGAAGCAGAAGAAAATCATGAATGAATGGCAAAAGAGGAAGAAAATTCAGGAAACATTCATCACTGACTTACACATGTTGGGCATGTTGCGTCGAGATTACTCTTGCCTTGACCGCCTGCTCTCGTGGAACATGTCTTGACTTCTCATTGCACAGCCGTTATATATTCTACTGACCGCAGGGATTTCCGAATACCTTACGGTTTCAATTATATACTGATGAAACCGGTATTACACTCTTTTTTTTTTGGTGCATACAGCAGAATGTAATTACACAGAATGAAAAAAGACGAATTCAATCATTTTTAAAGAACAACAACTTTATTTCAATTATTTCAATTAGATTTCACAACAGGTCGGAGCAGATTTTATTTAAAAAAAGCCCATTTAATTGTATTGTTATACAATATTTTTATAATGTGACCATGTCAAAAGTCAAAGTCTGCTTTATTGTCAATCCCTTCATATGTCAAGACACACAAGAAACCGAAATTCCATTTCCTCTATCCCACGGTGGAAGTGGAATTTCCATCATCATCTTCCAAACGTGCGCCAGTGGCTTTGCTCATCCTTATTTCCTGGAAGAAAAACGGACGTCAAAATAGAAATATTGCTTCTTATCGCTTGAAAGATGTGTCACCTCTCCGTTGGCGTTGATCAAGGTAAAGTGGACCTGGCCTACGGGTCCCCAGTTGGACTGTGTCTCCCAGACTAGATCAGAGGGAGGATTGTGGTTTCGGCCAGCGTCAGCCGCCCAGATCTGATGCATGTAAAGGTCATTGAAATATTGAGCACCTTCTATCTGAGATCTTCCAGATAAGATTGATTACCGTGACACTCTCGTGGGCCTTCAGGATGAATTCTGCGGCAAACTTGAATACGATGGGAGCAGAAGATCCAATCTGGAGCTTCACCTGCCAGTCCCCCAAATTCTGATCCTAATAGTTGAAATTGATCTCAACAGGTTAGTCGTTACTGGAAAATGTGCAAATTTCGTAAGATGTTCCCCTGTGACACATCCACTGACCTCATCAACTGTATTGCGGAGTCTGACATATTTGAGTCCACCTCATCCAGAGTGACCTGCTGCTCATCCACAGTGACCTGCTGCTCATCCACAGTGACCTGCTGGGCGATTTTAGGACGAGGCACATTGCATCCGCCCGAGCTCAAACCCTCGCTGTCCTTCGGACGTTTCCTCTTTTTGCTGGCCGTCATGGTTTGGCGTACCCTGGGGACAAACGTGGAGACATTAATTGCTATGAGAGCAAACGTTGTGGTATGTTCTAAAGCTGTAAAAAGACCTCTCCTCCTTGTTCTGGGTCCGCTCCCTCTCTGTAGACAGAGCCTCCTCCAGATCTTTCACTTTTTGGCCGGCTTCCAACTCCACCATGCGAGACTCGTGCTGGCTTTGGACCATGCGCAAGTCCTACGTGAGACGTGAAAATGACTCAGCTTTATTTTCATTAATTAAATAAGCGATAGTGATGGTAATTACCGACCGCGGAATGCAGCTTATTTTCAAACTCCAGCTCATCTTTAAGGATTTGAATGTGATGCGACTTCCTGAGCAAAAACAGTATTAAACCCTCGACGCAGTCAAATGCGCTATTTATATTGATGTGCGACTATGGGATGGTTAACTGAAAGTCCAATTGAGCTGCAATTAGTCACGAGGAGGATTTTCCTTGGGGTGTGGCCCCAGCAGCAAAGCAATTATGTCAGCACTAATATCCACTATCCATTTTGTTGTTGGCATATTTTTGATAAAATGGCCGGGCGGGCCTCACCGTGCTTCCAGCTCGTCAAAATCAATCTTCAGCTTGGACAACTCCACCTGCAGACGTTCACGCTCTGTGGCCTCTGAGACCAGAGCCGCACGGGCTTTCGCCAGATTGGATTCTTTCTTCGTGTCCCTGAGATGACAGATATACACATAAACTGGGAATATGGAAAATTTCGGGCAGTCGGAGAAATCAGCGTGAACAAACAAATACATACAGCCGAGTTAAAAAAACACCAGAACAATCACCATGACAACTGCGAACACACAGAAAGAAAATAAATAACTGGAACATCACTCAAACACCGGTGATCCCATCGAGAGTCCCACATATGGGATGGTTAACTGAAAGTCCAATTGAGCTGCAATTAGTCACGAGGAGGATTTTCCTTGGGGTGTGGCCCCAGCAGCAAAGCAATTATGTCAGCACTAATATCCACTATCCATTTTGTTGTTGGCATATTTTTGATAAAATGGCCGGGCGGGCCTCACCTTGCTTCCAGCTCGTCAAAATCAATCCTCAGCTTGGACAACTCCACCTGCAGACGTTCACGCTCTGTGGCCTCTAAGACCAGAGCCGCACGGGCTTTCGCCAGCTCCGTCTCGTAAATGGCCCTCAGCTCATTGTATGCATCTTGAGGAGTGTTTTCTGGGGTTGCCATTTTTCGAATTTGCTTCTGTTGATCCAGAAAAGACTCTGTCAGTATCATGCCATTACACCAAATGCAACATGCACTTATCAAAGAAACGTCATAGAGGTTTCTTCAAAGTCAAAGTTTCCTTTGTAACTAGAATTTTGCAATTTCTGGAGAAATTGCGTGTGAAGGCGAAATGTATGAATAACTTCTTCGGGGAATGCTGCCGAACGATGTGGAAACGTGTTGAATTACTTGAGAAATGTAGAATATTTGGAGAATTTGTGGTGAATTTCAAAATAAAAGATGTGAAGTTTTTGGTAAGTTGTGGAATAGGTAAAAAAAAATGTGGGATAGGTAGAAAAATGATGAACAGTTGAAAGTTGGAATGGGTTGAATCGGTTGAAAAATGTAGAAATGAGAAGGGGAAAAGGAAATATTGGAGAATTGGGTGTGAATTTCAAAATAAAAGACGTGAAGTTTTTAGTAAGTTGTGGAATAGGTAGAAAAATGATGAACAGTTGAAAGTTGGAATGGGTTGAATCGGTTGAAAAATGTAGAAATGAGAAGGGAAAAAGCAATTGGGTGTGAATTTCAAAATAAAAGATGTGAAGTTTTTGGTAAGTGGGAAGTTGTGGAATAGGTAGAAAAATGATGAACAGTGTAAAGTTGGAATGGGTTGAATCGGTTGAAAAATGTAGAAATGAGAAGAGAAAAAGGAATTGGGTGTGAATTTCAAAATAAAATATGTGAAGTTTTTGGTAAGTGGGAAGTTGTGGAATAGGTAGAAAAATAATGAACAGTTGAAAGTTGGAATGGGTTGAATCGGTTGAAAAATGTAGAAATGAGAAGGGAAAAAGGAATTGGGTGTGAATTTCAAAATAAAAGATGTGAAATTTTTGGTAAGTGGGAAATTGTGGAATAGGTAGAAAAATGATGAACAGTTGAAAGTTGGAATGGGTGGAATCGGTTGAAAAATGTAGAAATGAGAAGGGAAAAAGGAATTGGGAATGAATTTGAAAATAAAAGATGTGAAGTATTTGGTAAGTTGTGGAATAGGTAGAAAAATGATGAACAGTTGAAAGTTGGAATGGGTTGAATCGGTTGAAAAATGTAGAAATTAGAGTAGAAAAAGGAAACTTTAGAGAATTTGGGTTGAATTTCAAAATAAAAGATGTGAAGTTTTAGGTTGAATTTCAAAATAAAAGATGTGACGTTTTTGGTAAGTGGGAAGTTGTGGAATAGGTAGGCAAAAGATGAATAGTTGAAAGTTGGAACGAGTTGAATCGGTGGAAAAATGTATAAGTTAGAAGTGAAAAACGAAATTTTATGAAATTTTGCAAAATTTTATGCAAATTTTAAAAGTGAAAACGTGAAAATTTTGAATTTGGCAAGTTTGGGAATGTCCCCAATGTGATTTGAATGTGTTGAATTATGTGAATATCAAACTGGAACAATGTAAATGTGAAATGTTGAATCTGCCATTAAGAATGAATGGGGCAAAAATCGCCATAAATTTGTGAATTATGCGAAAACGGAAAATTTTTGGAACGAGAAAAATGTGAGCACCCATGCCATGAATTTTTGGAATAAGTGAAAAGTGGAATGGAGTGAATCGGTTGAAGTATGTGGAACTAGTTAAGCGCCAAAGAAAGCTAACGGAAAGCTAGCGCAAAATGTTGTAGAATAACAATAGTGTGAAGGCCTTCACCTTCACACTAATAATAATAAAGGACAGGAATAACAATAGTGTGAAGGTCTTCACCTTCACACTAATAAAGGACAGGAATAACAATAGTGTGAAGGTCTTCACCTTCACACTAATAAAGTACAGGAATAACAATAGTGTGAAGGTCTTCACCTTCACACTAACTAGAATTTGCAATTCCTGAAGGAATTGCGTGTGAAGGTGAAGAAGTTGAATAAATATTTAAGGAATGCTGCAGAATGATGTTGAAACGAGTTGAATCGGTTGAAAAATGTAGAAATGAGAAGGGAAAAAGGAACTGGGTGTGAATTTCAAAATAAAAGATGTGAAATTTTTGGTAAGTTGTGGAATAGGTAGAAAAATGATGAACAGTTGAAAGTTGGAATGGGTTGAATCGGTTGAAAAATGTAGAAATGAGAAGGGAAAAAGGAATTGGGAGTGAATTTCAAAATAAAAGATGTGAAGTATTTGGTAAGTTGTGGAATAGGTAGAAAAATGATGAACAGTTGAAAGTTGGAATGGGTTGAATCGGTTGAAAAATGTTGAAATAAGAGTAGAAAAACAAAATTTTAGAGAATTTTGGTTGAATTCCAAAATAAAAGATGTGAGGTTTTTGGTAAGTGGGAAGTTGTGGAATAGGTAGGCAAAAGATAAAGAGTTGAAAGTTGGAATGGGTTGAATCGGTTGAAAAATGTAGAAATGAGAACGGAAAAAGGAATTGGGTCTGAATTTCAAAATAAAAGATGTGAAATTTTTGGTAAGTTGGAAATTGTGGAATAGGTAGAAAAATGATGAACAGTTGAAAGTTGGAATGGGTTGAATCGGTTGAAAAATGTAGAAATTAGAGTAGAAAAATGGAATTTGAGAGAATTTGGGTTGAATTTCAAAATAAAAGATGTGACGTTTTCGGTAAGTGGGAAGTTGTGGAATAGGTAGGCAAAAGATGAACAGTTGAAAGTTGGAACAAGTTGAATCGGTGGAAAAATGTAGAAATTAGAAGTGTTATGAATATTATATGTACAAATTTAAAGTAACCAGTTTGATATCATATTGTTTGCTCATTTGTAGTATGTTAATTGAGTAAAATAAGAGCTCTCTCAAAGCTAAACTACATCCACTAACCTTCCCAAATGGAATCTGAAACATATGAAAATAGAAGGCCACAAACTAATGCACAAACGCATTACATAAAAGAGATAGTCAGTGTTAACAAATCAATAAAACAAACACATCAGTGTCCTTTGTTGTTCGAAAAGTGAACATGTAACATTTATTTATCACCATTCATTCATGCATTCAATAAATTGCAAACATTCAATTGTTTTGAACAATTCATTCATTCATTCATTCATGCATTCATTCACACATTCAATCTTTGTCACGTCACCCTGCACACGGGTGACAGTAATGGGCATCCCATCTTGTGGGATATGGGGGGGCTGGCTGAAGGTTTTTTGCCAGATATCAAGTTTGATGACTGTCACTTCCCCCGAATCCGACACAACCTCCACCACCTCTTCCCCATAGAGTATACCAACGACGGTAATGATGAGGCTGGAGTTGGAGGCCTGTTGAATAAAATAAAAATGTAATTAATTTTTATGAATGGAAAACAACGTTTACCAAAGGCTAATCATGCCTCCAAATAAAGCAAGTGGGAGCAGTAAAGCCATCCTAAAACACAAAGACGTTCTTAAAGCAATGCGACAGTGACGCACCGCCCGGCGCGCTGCGGGCGGTCGCGCGATCGGACCAAATTAGGCTCCCTGCTCAGTGAGGTACACTTCAATTTGAGAAAGTACATCAAGACGTTACAAATATTTTCTAAATTTCAGCGACGGCTCTGTCACAATAATGCGACCAGCGCGGAGCAGTTGCGCGGTCGGCTGCGCGTCGGGCGGAACGCTGCAATTGCGCGATGGGACATAAAGTTGATCTTGGAAAAGGGAACAATAAGCAATAAGCAAGCACCTTTTCAATTCCACTGCTATGAACCCATTTACTAACCTTTACATCCGTGTACGTTGTCGAGTGGAGCATGACTCCCGACTCGGTCGCCTGGGCACTCAGGTGGGTGAACACGAAGGAACCCCCTACCTTCAGCTCTACGAGGTTAGCCTCCCGCCAAAGTCCAATTTTGACAGTGGCTTCATCCTGCGGTAGTTTTAAAATGCGTATAAGTATGTGTGCAAAGTGCTACAACAGGGGAAGTACAAATGGCTACTTACTTTTTTGAGCGTCAAATGTCGAAATGGTGCCAGGTGGTTCCCTCGCTGGCGCACCATGCGGATAGGACGCATCTAAAGTGGACCAAATTGATATCCCAATTACAATAATTGTTTTTGACAATGAGCGTGTCATGTGTCTGTGTACACGACCTTAACGATGACAAAAAAAAAACAAAAAAACTTTTGGTACCTTAGTACTACACAGAGGATTTCAATGATTTTGTGTGTGCATGCGCATGTATGTACATTATTGCACATGCATCATGTCTTCACAGGTGTACACAAATACATGTGTGTATATGTGCATTTGTGGGTGCAGGTAACTTACATCGGTTATCACGCCATCCAGTGACACCATCTCCTCAGGTAGTTTATTCACTACCTCCTGAGGAGATGATGCCACTGAGTTGGGGTATACCAGGGCCCTGGCCTCTTCTTCCAGCTGCGGGCTGGTTTGCACTTCGGCCGCCATGAAGATTTTTGAGGCGGGTTTGGTGAGGAGCCCTTGCCCCCGTTGGTCCACACCGAAGTTTAAAAAAATGTAACTGTTGCCCTCTGTGATGAGGGCAGCCAAGTGTTCAAACAGAACTATTTTATAGGCTTTCTCGCCGTCACAGAGGGCAACAGTTACATTATTGTGCTGGCCGTGCATTGACAAGGTGCCATCAGCTGCACAAATCCAGCTCCTTGCACGCAGAGCACTCCTCATTGCCACTACTTTCCCGCGAATCATATTTGTCGCCATTCTGAAAGAGAAAAATAAGAGAGAAATTGACTTGTTTCGTTTGTAGATGACAAATGGCAAATTATTCATTTAATAATAACTATTATAATACATCTGACTGACTTTGCGATGAATTTATTAACTACCACAAGGTATCATTGCCATATTAATATAGGATAAAAATAAATGAATGCCACGTACAATAAAAAAAAAAAAATTAAATGTTATACTGAAAAGAAAGAGTTTCCCAGCAATGATTTTTAACATCCACTAGATGTCAGTGCAGAGTGACAAAGTCAATAGTTCATGGGTGTGTAGCACTGGGCAATGATTCAATACTACTGATCTTACTCGGTTAGTACATATCAGTGCTTACAGTTACAATGTCATCTGCTATATAAATTTGGAAGCACATTTCATAATGGCGCCTGTGCATTTTTTGGGGGGCTAACCTAAAACAAAGATTTTAATAAAAGAACACCGTAAACCATTTTTATCCATTTACGTGTGGCGACTACGAGGTGTCGTCTGAAATAAATGAATTACGCGTCGTGTATCTATCCATAAATGTCCTTACTCTGTAACGCAAAGTGCATGCATTGTGTTTGTGGCGCATCCATCTTGTTACATGGCGGCAAATGCACACGGCGGACGATAGTGTACAATACTTAAACGCAAGAGCAATAAAATGGGGAATCCTCCGTCATAAATAGGAACGCAGAACAATCATGTATTTTCGACTGACTAGTTAATTAATAATTACAAGTTAATTTGCTATATGCGCATTTCGTAATGGCGGCCTTTCTTTTTTTTTTTTTTTGCTCGACGCAAACCAAGATGTGGATGCCTCGGTCACGAATAATGTTCACGTTCATCAACCGATGGAATTAATCCATACTAAATTCACCGAGAAACAACTCCGAAAAAGTCCGTCGTGAGAACAGGAGACTATTTTTTTCTATATGTACAGTTAATGAGTAATAACATGTAATAGCACAGTAATAGAACTAGAAATAGAAATAGAGTTTCTGGTTGAATTTCTTTGCAGGATTTCAGAATAGCCTCCCAGAGCTGCTGTTTGGAAGTGAACTGCCTCCCACCCTCGTAGATCTTCTGCTTGACGATGCTCCAAAAGTTTTCAATAGGATTGAGGTCAGGGGAGGATGGGGGCCACACCATCAGCTTCTCTCCCTTTAGTCCCATAGCAGCCAAAGACGGAGGTATTTCTTGCAGCATGAGATGGTGCATTGTCATGCATGAAGATGATTTTGCTACGGAAAGCACGGTTCTTCCTGTTGTACCATGGACGAAAGTGGTCAGTCAGAAACTCCACGTACTTTATAGACGTCATTTTCACGCCTTCAGGGACCCTAAAGGGGCCAAGCAGCTCTCTCCCCATGATTCCGGCCCAAAACATGACTCCGCCACCTCCTTGCTGACGCCGCAGCCTTGTTGGGCTATGGTGGCCGTCCACCAACCATCCACGACTCCATCCATCTGTAAAGTCAAGTCAAATCAAGTTTATTTGTATATCCCTAAATCACAAGCAGTCTCAAAGGGCTTCACATAGACAGAAATTGACAATTATTCTCAATTTCTACACCTACCTGGATCATCCAAGGTTGCACGGCACTCATCAGTGAACAGGACTGTCTGAAAATTAGTCTTCATGTAATCCTGGGCCCACTGCAGCCGTTTCTGCTTGTTCGCGTTGTTTAGGGGTGGCCGAATGGAGGGTTTCCGCATAACTGCAAGACTCTGGAGGATCCTACACCTCGACCTTCGTGGGACTTCACCGGCACATGCAGCGTCGAATATTTGTTTGCTCGTCTGTAGTGGCATGCTAGCAGCCGCCCTCTTGATTCGACGTTTTTGTCTTGCAGAACTCTTCCTCGTCGTGCCTTTATCTGCACGAACCCGCGTGTGCTCCGAATCAGCGACGAATGTCTTTACAGTTTGATGGTCATGCTTAAGTTTTCGTGAAATATCGAATGTCTGCATACCTTGTCCAAGGCATTGAATGATTTCACGCTTCTCGACAGCAGAGAGATCCTTTTTCCTCCCCATGGTTGAACGAAATGGCCGAACGCTTAAAAACGCGGAACTTAAATAGACTTTCCTTAATTGCGCTCACCTGGCAGACTATCATGTGACTATCACATGACTGAGGTTGATTTCAGTCATTTAAAGAGACATACAATACCGAGAGTTTACTTGAAAAACAAAAAATGTAATCTTTATGACACTTAAATACATTTTGCATAATAATTTGGAACACGGGACCGTGTTCCAAATTATTATGCAAATGATATTTATCTCAGATTTTCCTAAATAGCTTCCTTGAAATCGTAGCCGCCCTCCGAGCTCTCCTGCCCGGCGTGGGTTTGCGTCAGCGCCCGGTAACATTATGGAAGCTAAAAGAAAGAAAAAAGAAACAAATCTAAGAGCAAGTGCTGGTGTATTTACTCGTCGTGTCCACCGGAGGGAGGCAACTCCCCGCCGCAGCTGCAGAGGCAGCTTTGAAAAGTCATCCCGGCCCAGTGGAGGTCTGCGCGGGGGGGGTCTTCCTTGAAATCTTAGCCGCCCTCCGAGCTCTCCTGCCCGGCGTGGGTTTGCGTCGGCGCCCGGTAACATTATGGAAGCTAAAAGAAAGAAAAAAGAAACAAATCTAAGAGCAAGTGCTGGTGTCATTTACTCGTCGTGTCGACCGGAGGGAGGCCACTCCCCGCCGCAGCTGAACAGTCATCCCGGCCCAGTGGAGGTCTGCGCAGGGGGGGGGTCTTCCTTGAAATCTTAGCCGCCCTCCGAGCTCTCCTGCCCGGCGTGGGTTTGCGTCAGCGCCCTAGTGTCATTTACTCGTCGTGTCGACCGGAGGGAGGCCACTCCCCGCCGCAGCTGAACAGTCATCCCGGCCCAGTGGAGGTCTGCGCAGGGGGGGTCTTCCTTGAAATCTTAGCCGCCCTCCGAGCTCTCCTGCCCGGCGTGGGTTTGCGTTAGCGCCCGGTAACATTATGGAAGCTAAAAGAAAGAAAAAAGAAACAAATCTAAGAGCAAGTGCTCGTGTCATTTACTCGTCGTGTCGACCGGAGGGAGGCCACTCCCCGCCGCAGCTGAACAGTCATCCCGGCCCAGTGGAGGTCTGCGCAGAGGGGGTCTTCCTTGAAATCATAGCCGCCCTCCGAGCTCTCCTGCCCGGCGTGGGTTTGCGTCAGCGCCCTGGTTTCATTTACTCGTCGTGTCGACCGGAGGGAGGCCACTCCCCGCCGCAGCTGAACAGTCATCCCGGCCCAGTGGAGGTCTGCGCAGGGGGGGTCTTCCTTGAAATCATAGCCGCCCTCCGAGCTCTCCTGCCCGGCGTGGGTTTGCGTCAGCGCCCTGGTGTCATTTACTCGTCGTGTCGACCGGAGGGAGGCCACTCCCCGCCGCAGCTGAACAGTCATCCCGGCCCAGTGGAGGTCTGCGCAGGGGGGGTCTTCCTTGAAATCTTAGCCGCGCTCCGAGCTCTCCTGCCCGGCTTGGGTTTGCGTCAGCGCCCTAGTGTCATTTACTCGTCGTGTCGACCGGAGGGAGGCCACTCCCCGCCGCAGCTGAACAGTCATCCTGGCCCAGTGGAGGTCTGCGCAGGGGGGGTCTTCCTTGAAATCTTAGCCGCCCTCCGAGCTCTCCTGCCCGGCGTGGGTTTGCGTTAGCGCCCGGTAACATTATGGAAGCTAAAAGAAAGAAAAAAGAAACAAATCTAAGAGCAAGTGCTGGTGTCATTTACTCGTCGTGTCGACCGGAGGGAGGCCACTCCCCGCCGCAGCTGAACAGTCATCCCGGCCCAGTGGAGGTCTGCGCAGGGGGGGTCTTCCTTGAAATCTTAGCCGCCCTCCGAGCTCTCCTGCCCGGCGTGGGTTTGCGTCAGCGCCCTGGTGTCATTTACTCATCGTGTCGACCGGAGGGAGGCCACTCCCCGCCGCAGCTGAACAGTCATCCCGGCCCAGTGGAGGTCTGCGCAGGGGGGGTCTTCCTTGAAATCATAGCCGCCCTCCGAGCTCTCCTGCCCGGCGTGGGTTTGTGTCAGCGCCCTGGTGTCATTTACTCGTCGTGTCGACCGGAGGGAGGCCACTCCCCGCCGCAGCTGAACAGTCATCCCGGCCCAGTGGAGGTCTGCGCAGGGGGGGTCTTCCTTGAAATCTTAGCCGCCCTCCGAGCTCTCCTGCCCGGCTTGGGTTTGCGTCAGCGCCCTAGTGTCATTTACTCGTCGTGTCGACCGGAGGGAGGCCACTCCCCGCCGCAGCTGAACAGTCATCCTGGCCCAGTGGAGGTCTGCGCAGGGGGGGTCTTCCTTGAAATCTTAGCCGCCCTCCGAGCTCTCCTGCCCGGCGTGGGTTTGCGTTAGCGGCCGGTAACATTATGGAAGCTAAAAGAAAGAAAAAAGAAACAAATCTAAGAGCAAGTGCTGGTGTCATTTACTCGTCGTGTCGACCGGAGGGAGGCCACTCCCCGCCGCAGCTGAACAGTCATCCCGGCCCAGTGGAGGTCTGCGCAGGGGGGGTCTTCCTTGAAATCTTAGCCGCCCTCCGAGCTCTCCTGCCCGGCGTGGGTTTGCGTCAGCGCCCTGGTGTCATTTACTCGTCGTGTCGACCGGAGGGAGGCCACTCCCCGCCGCAGCTGAACAGTCATCCCGGCCCAGTGGAGGTCTGCGCAGGGGGGGTCTTCCTTGAAATCTTAGCCGCCATCCGAGCTCTCCTGCCCGGCGTGGGTTTGCGTCAGCGCCCTGGTGTCATTTACTCGTCGTGTCGACCGGAGGGAGGCCACTCCCCGCCGCAGCTGAACAGTCATCCCGGCCCAGTGGAGGTCTGCGCAGGGGGGGTCTTCCTTGAAATCTTAGCCGCCCGCCGAGCTCTCCTGCCCGGCGTGGGTTTGCGTCAGCGCCCTGGTGTCATTTACTCGTCGTGTCGACCGGAGGGAGGCCACTCCCCGCCGCAGCTGAACAGTCATCCCGGCCCAGTGGAGGTCTGCGCAGGGGGGGTCTTCCTTGAAATCTCAGCCGCCCTCCGAGCTCTCCTGCCCGGCGTGGGTTTGCGTTAGCGCCCGGTAACATTATGGAAGCTAAAAGAAAGAAAAAAGAAACAAATCTAAGAGCAAGCGCTGGTGTCATTTACTCGTCGTGTCGACCGGAGGGAGGCCACTCCCCGCCGCAGCTGAACAGTCATCCCGGCCCAGTGGAGGTCTGCGCAGGGGGGGTCTTCCTTGAAATCTTAGCCGCCCTCCGAGCTCTCCTGCCCGGCGTGGGTTTGCGTCAGCGCCCTGGTGTCATTTACTCGTCGTGTCGACCGGAGGGAGGCCACTCCCCGCCGCAGCTGAACAGTCATCCCGGCCCAGTGGAGGTCTGCGCAGGGGGGGTCTTCCTTGAAATCTTAGCCGCCCTCCGAGCTCTCCTGCACGGCGTGGGTTTGCGTCAGCGCCCGGTAACATTATGGAAGCTTTAAAAAAAAAAAAAAAACGGAAGTCCGAAAGAAGCTCCATAATTGGTTAAAAATTCTTAGCCGCGTCCCTGGAAGCCTAATCGGGCATAAAAAGTTAGGCGGAACGGCCCTGAAGCTCCACACGGAAGTCCGAAAAAAGCTCCATGATTGGTTAAAAATGCTTAGCCGCGTCCCTGGAAGCCTAATCGGGCGTAAAAAGTTAGGCAAAACGGCCCTGAAGCTCCACACGGAAGTCCGAAAAAAGCTCCATGATTGGTTAAAAATGCTTAGCCGCGTCCCTGGAAGCCTAATCGGGCGTAAAAAGTTAGGCGGAACGGCCCTAAAGCTCCACACGGAAGTCCAAAAAAAGCTCCATGATTGGTTAAAAATGCTTAGCCGCATCCCTGGAAGCCTAATTGGGCGTAAAAAGTTAGGCGGAACGACCCTGAAGCTCCACACGGAAGTCCGAAAAAAGCTCCATGATTTGTTAAAAATGCTTAGCCGCGTCCCTGGAAGCCTAATCGGGCGTAAAAAGTTAGGCGGAACGGCCCTGAAGCTCCACACGGAAGTCCCAAAAAAAGCTCCATAAGACCAGCGGGCCGTCGAAAATGCTTAGCCGAGGCTCTGGAAGCCTCGCCGGGCATCGCTCGCGGCAGCCGGGGTAGCTTTTAGGTACCAGGGGCGAGCGCTCGGGTACCAGGGGCGAGCGCTGAGGTACCAGGAGCGACCGCTCAGGTACCAGGGGTAAGCTCTGATGCAGTACCGGCTTTGGTCTGTTGGTGCGCCAGAGTACGATGAGTTGGTCCCCCTAGTTACTGTACTCATCCCCTTTACCCCCTAATCGCAAAATACAGTCGGTACGTATGCGCAGAAGAGTTTTGTTTCTTTTTGAAAATTTTTTATAAGTGCCAGCGGATGCTGGCACACGAACTGTCCGAGCTACGACGGTTCCCCGGTCGGACAGCGACGGTGAAAAAGCGGTCCTGGAGGTCCGAAAAAAAATTGCGAATATTTTCTAAGTGTCACCGAGGGCTGACACGCAATCTATCCGAGGCGCGCTGGTTCCCCGGTCAGATCCGAATGGTGAAAATTCGGCCTCTCCACCATGGAGGTCGGTGAGAATTTCAGAATATTTTCTAAGTGCGAGCGTGGGCTGCCGCACAAGCTGTCCGAGTGGCGACCGTTCCCCGGTCGGCCACGAATGGTGAAAATTCGGCCTCTCCACCACGGAGGTCGGTGAGAATTTCAGAATATTTTCTAAGTGCGAGCGTGGGCTGCCGCACAAGCTGTCCGAGTGGCGACGGTTCCCCGGTCGGCCACGAATGGTGAAAATTCGGCCTCTCCACCACGGAGGTCGGTGAGAATTTCAGAATATTTTCTAAGTGCGAGCGTGGGCTGCCGCACAAGCTGTCCGAGTGGCGACGGTTCCCCGGTCGGCCACGAATGGTGAAAATTCGGCCTCTCCACCACGGAGGTCGGTGAGAATTTCAGAATATTTTCTAAGTGCGAGCGTGGGCTGCCGCACAAGCTGTCCGAGTGGCGACGGTTCCCCGGTCGGCCACGAATGGTGAAAATTCGGCCTCTCCACCACGGAGGTCGGTGAGAATTTCAGAATATTTTCTAAGTGCCAGCGTGGGCTGCCGCACAAGCTGTCCGAATTGCGACGGTTCTCCTTTCGGACCCGAATCGCGAAAATTCGGCCTCTCCACCACGGAAGTCGGTGAGAATTTCAGAATATTTTCTAAGTGCCAGCGTGGGCTGCCGCACAAGCTGTCCGAATTGCGACGGTTCTCCTTTCGGACCCGAATCGCGAAAATTCGGCCTCTCCACCACGGAAGTCGGTGAGAATTTCAGAATATTTTCTAAGTGCCAGCGTGGGCTGCCGCACAAGCTGTCCGAATTGCGACGGTTCTCCTTTCGGACCCAAATCGCAAAAATTCGGCCTCTCCACCACGGAAGTCGGTGAGAATTTCAGAATATTTTCTAAGTGCCAGCGTGGGCTGCCGCACAATCTGTCCGAATTGCGACGGTTCCCCTGTCGGCCACAAATGGCGAAAAATCAGCCTCTCCTTCTGGAGCTCGCGCCAACTTTGGCGAAAAATTTCTAAGTGCCAACGGCTCTTGCGCCGTAATGTGTCCGCTTTGTCTGGTTCCCTCGGCCGGCCACAAATGGCGAAAAATCAGCCTCTCCTTCTGGAGCTCGCGCCAACTTTGGCCAAAAATTTCTAAGTGCCAACGGCTCTTGCGCCGTAAAGTGTCCGCTTTGTCTGGTTTCCTCGGTCGGCCACAAATGGCGAAAAATCAGCCTCTCCTTCTGGAGCTCGCGCCAACTTTGGCGAAAAATTTCTAAGTGCCAACGGCTCTTGCGCCGTAATGTGTCCGCTTTGTCTGGTTCCCTCGGTCGGCCACAAATGGCGAAAAATCAGCCTCTCCTTCTGGAGCTCACGCCAACTTTGGCGAAAAATTTCTAAGTGCCAACGGCTCTTGCGCCGTAATGTGTCCGCTTTGTCTGGTTCCCTCGGTCGGCCACAAATGGCGAAAAATCAGCCTCTCCTTCTGGAGCTCGCGCCAACTTTGGCGAAAAATTTCTAAGTGCCAACGGCTCTTGCGCCGTAAAGTGTCCGCTTTGTCTGGTTCCCTCGGTCGGCCACAAATGGCGAAAAATCAGCCTCTCCTTCTGGAGCTCGCGCCAACTTTGGCGAAAAATTTCTAAGTGCCAACGGCTCTTGCGCCGTAATGTGTCCGCTTTGTCTGGTTCCCTCGGCCGGCCACAAATGGCGAAAAATCAGCCTCTCCTTCTGGAGCTCGCGCCAACTTTGGCGAAAAATTTCTAAGTGCCAACGGCTCTTGCGCCGTAATGTGTCCGCTTTGTCTGGTTCCCTCGGCCGGCCACAAATGGCGAAAAATCAGCCTCTCCTTCTGGAGCTCGCGCCAACTTTGGCGAAAAATTTCTAAGTGCCAACGGCTCTTGCGCCGTAATGTGTCCGCTTTGTCTGGTTCCCTCGGTCGGCCACAAATGGCGAAAAATCAGCCTCTCCTTCTGGAGCTCGCGCCAACTTTGGCGAAAAATTTCTAAGTGCCAACGGCTCTTCGCCGTAATGTGTCCGCTTTGGCTGGTTCCCTCGGTCGGCCACAAATAGCGAAAAATCAGCCTCTCCTTCTGGAGCTCGCGCCAACTTGGGCGAAAATTTTCTAAGTGCCAACGGCTCCTGCGCCGTAAAGTGTCCGCTTTGTCTGGTTCCCTCGGTCGGCCGCAAATAGCGCAAAATCAGCCTCTCGCCCTTCAGGTACCAGGCGTTGGGGTACCAGGGGTAAGTGCAGTACCAGCTTTGGTCTGTTGGTGCGCCAGAGTACGATGAGTTGGTCCCCCTAGTCACTGTACTCATTACCTTTACCCCCAAATCGCAAAATATAGTCAGAACGAGTGTGGGGAACACAAGTTTTGGCCCCGAGAACCAGGCGGCTGGTGTCTCTAGCGATGTGTTCCCCCCCAAAAAGTGTTCACATGCTCGGACAGCGAACCTAGGAGCTACCGCAAAGCACTCTGGAAGTGCAAGAGCGAAAACTTTTCTAAGTACAAAAACTCTCGAAAATCTTCAAAGTGTCACAGTGCTCGAAAATTTTCAAAGTGCTACATGCTTTCCATCCAAGGAAGGAATAGTGGAGGACCGGCCGCCTCCTTAAACACAAGCCGGTGGAACGACGGGGAGGACCGGCCGCCTCCTTAAACACAGGCCGGTGGAACGTTTGGCAGATTTCTTCTCGTGGAGGACCGGCCGCCTCCTTAAACACAGGCCGGCGGAACGACGGGGAGGACCGGCCGCCTCCTTAAACACAGGCCGGTTGGAACGGTTGGCAGAATTCTTCTCGTGGAGGACCGGCCGCCTCCTTAAACACAGGCCGGCGGAACGACGGGGAGGACCGGCCGCCTCCTTAAACACAGGCCGGTTGGAACGGTTGGCAGAATCGCGTGACGGCCGCCTGCTCCCGGCGTCCGCACGTGAACAAACACCCCCTCCCGGGGACGGCCGTCTGCTCCCGACCGCTGTCCTTCACCCCCTCACCTTCCGGACCCCCGTCTGCTCCCGGCGGGCGAAAATCTGCGAATGTTATACATCCAAGAAAGGAAGGAGGGAACCGGCCGCCTCACTAAACATAGGCCGGGCGAAAATCTGCGAATGTTATACATCCAAGAAAGGAAGGAGGGAACCGGCCGCCTCACTAAACATAGGCCGGGCGAAAATCTGCGAATGTTATACATCCAAGGAGGGAGGACCGGCCGCCTCACTAAACATAGGCCGGGCGAAAATCTGCGAATGTTATACATCCAAGAAAGGAAGGAGGGAACCGGCCGCCTCACTAAACATAGGCCGGGCAAAAATCTGCGAATGTTATACATCCAAGGAGGGAGGACCGGCCGCCTCCTTAAACCACCGGCCGGGCGAAAATCTGCGAATGTTATCCATCCAAGGACGGAGGACCGGCCGCCTCCTTAAACACAGGCCGGTTGGAACGGTTGGCAGAATCGCGTGACGGCCGCCTACTCCCGGCGTCCGCACGTGAATGAACACCCCCTCCCGGGGACGGCCGTCTGCTCCCGGCCGCCGTCCTTCACCCCCCTCAGCTTCCGGACCCCCGTCTGCTCCCGGCGGGCCTCCGAGTACCCTCCCCTTCTCCCGAACTGACCGACTGGCACTCATGACCCGCCTTGGTAGGGCCCCCACCGGCCCCGGCTCGCGCCGGCGTTGGGTGGACGGTTCCTCCCCACTTGCGGGTCGCACTCTAGCGCCTCGGCCGCCGCGAGAGCGTGCGCTACGCGCCGCCCCCGCAGGCCTTGGCGCGACCGTACGGCAGCGAGACCGAGACGCCCCGAATCACCCACCTAGAGGAAATCAACGTAGGCCGAGCGCGCGATCCGATTGCGGCACGCCGCGTGGGCGTCCGCCGGCCGCGCCGGTCTACCGCGAATGCTGTTTCTCAAACCCTTGCCTAACCAGACGGCACCGCGGGATGTGTTGTCGCAACTCTGCTCGACTATGCGAATAGCCTTTCCCGACTACCGCGTTGCGGGAGGCGTCTTTCGTGCCGCCGGTGGCGTATGACCTTCCGCGAGAGGCGTGCGGGCTTGGGGGGGCCGCAACGACCGAGTCTGACTCGGACGGGGCGCAGCTTCCCTCCCGGTCGCAGTAATAAGCGCCGAACGCAGCGTTGGTCACCAGCCACCCCGGCGGGTTCGTCGGGAGCGCCGGTACCCTTCCGTAGCTAGTTGCCAGCTGGCCACAGCGGGCCGCACCGACCGAGTCTGACTCGGACGGGGCGCAGCTTCCCGTCTGGGTGACAGCGGCGCTGACAACGGCGGGGCGGCCGGAACCCCTTCGACCCCCCGGCTCCCACCAGTGTCGATCCAACTCCGCATCCTGGCCGTAGCGCGAGACCGGCGGGCCGCAACGACCGAGTCTGACGCGGACGGGGCGCAGCTTCCCGCTTGGGCCTCGGCGCGCGTGCCTCGCGCGGGCAAGTCGCCGGCACAGCGCCGCGCCCCCGACCCCCGCTTTACGGAAACGAAGCGAGCCTCAGCGGGCCGCAACGACCGAGTCTGACTCGGACGGGGCGCAGCTTCCCGCCTGGGTCATCGCACGTTCGCCCAGCTCGGGCCTGGAAGGCCGACGCCTTTCCCCCGGACCACCGCCGTGCCCGCACGGTTCATCCTCGGCCCCCGCTGGCCAAGCCCGACCGACGTGCCACCCCCGTTGCCGAGTTC